>NW_017803268.1:1056813-1068083 GCF_001625305.1 Branchiostoma belcheri
TGCTATGGAGGCTAGCCTCTACCAGGCTTCGGGAGGCGGCTGGAAAGAGTAGAAATTAGCCAAATAGAGAGATAACATACCGAAGTAGTTGGCCCACTAGAAAGCACAGTTTGCCGCACTCGAAAAAAAAAAACTGTACTTTCTAGCGGTCCAAATCCTTCGGCATGTTATCTCTCTATTTTCCAATTTCTACTTTTCCTAGCCGCCTCCCGAAGCCTGGTAGAGGCTAACCTACACTTGCAATCTTTACAATAAACCAAAGAATAATTTTAAACGGCTCTAGGAGGTCTATGCGTTGCAAAAGTAATAGAATTTTCTTTAGCTCTACGTGTGTCCCAGGACCCAAGGGATGGCCGCTGATGTTGTTGTAACTTTATCCAAGGTTTCATAGCCAGTCTGAGAACTCCCAGCACACCCCATGGTACCATTTGGATCGTATATTGAAAGTTTATGGGCGCTGCTTCAAACATGGTTGTGACCCAGGCCGTTGGTTTCCAATGGAACACGATATGTAATGTTTCAGAGAAACGTTTTGTTGCCTCCTCAAACTTCATTGTCCATCAATTCTCTACAATATCTAAAAATCATGTATCCCACCATAGCAATTACCAAAAACCGCAAAACTTCTCACGGAATGCGTTTTCATATTCTAGTTAAGGTTTACCCAATCCATCTTCGTATATTCTGACAGAAAAGAAGCGATCGATCTAAATGTTTAATAGATACGTCCAAAAAGTCACGTACGTTACATAGTACAGAAGCGCGCGTTATATGTTAGAGGGGCCACGCCCCACCGCCCACGAGGCAAAGCATAGCGCCATCTTCTCTTCTCAAGCAAACTGTCTCATAGTCTTCAGAACTTATAAAAACTCTTAAGGTGATATTAGAACCATGTACGTATAAGATTCCGCTATGAAAACCATAATTTAAGATGTATAGGCCCTTGCAGAGGCCTTGCATGGCTGTATATGGCTTTACGATATAAGGTTCGCCCCCGTCGCACAAAAATTCTTCCTCGTCTCTGGCTCCTCATAAACATGATGTTATAAAAACACCACTCTTTCCCGATATCTCTCTCACTTGTTTCTTTACACTATCAGTCGTAGACTACGATTTGATACATTTGACAGTTATGTGTTCTTGCCTTTTGAAAACAAGGTCAGATAAATTATCATGGTCAGAAAGATAGCGTTCGCAGCAGGCTAGCAAAAACAATACCGTGGTTCAATTTACAGGAAAAGAATGCACTTTTATCAACTTAACAGTAGTGTTAGCTTAAATACAAGTTGGGGAAGTGTCTTACCTCGAAAATTGTCGTCCTTTCGGGAAATTCTAGCGGCGAGGGGGCAACGATGCTTCCGTGAAGAACAACTGCTCCAAAAAGAGAGATGGTAGCAGGGGAGGGTGAAATCTATCCGGGTTGCGGAACAGATGTTTTGTGTGACGTGACGCGTCTCCCCGCCCCGTCCTGACCATATGTGGGGCTCACCCGCAGCTGTTGGGATCCATCGAAAAGGGATAAACTTGGAGGCTCTTCATGGAGGTTTGACGAACTCGTGAATAGTTGTTTTGATGGGTTGGGAAATACCAATCGTCATAGTCTAGAACTAGTATTTCTCATTTCGCCAATTTCATCGTCTGTAAATTTTTATTTTTATTGTTAAAACAGAACTTAAAAGGTATCGGAAATATCATTCTATTCGTTTTAATATGAACGAAAAGACGAGGATGACTTTGACTTTTAAATGATCCTACCGGATTCCTTTGGAACTGCAGTTTGTGGGCAAAATTGTTGTCAGCAAATGTCACTGCTGTATAATACTCACTGTCGCTATGAATAATATCTTTATTATGACCGTTACTATGAGAACAAGTACATAATAATGTATTATAATAGATGACTAGCGTTGCAGTCTGTGACTAATATGATAAAGAATTGTCTGAGTGTGCCCACGCACGTCTGCTTTTTTACAAGGACATTTCCCCCTCTTAGAGTCTGCACGCGAGGTCTGACTAAACGTTCGAATAATAGATTTACAAATGACGGGCTACTTTTACTTTGACACTCTGCCAGCTTGGTAGTTCCTTTTAGCAGTGACCTCAGATAACCCTGACAGTTAGGAGTGATTGCTAGGCTAACTTCACTGGTATCCTGGAGATTTGTTGAATTGGTGCCTAGCTGAGGTTTATAGGAAAACGGTAGGGAACGTAAAAATGAAACCCTCTTATTGTATCCCAATCCATTCTTTTCAAAGAGTTGACAATTCATCCCCCACTGCCTTTAAATAAGACGTCAAACCCCCAAATAGCTTGACTAGAATAGTATAGTATAGTATGATAGAATAGTACTTAGTTACCATGTTTTTCTTACCTATTTATGTATTACATATTCACTCTCTGGATACGTATACGTACGTTATTAGTTTTACTAGGTAGAGGTAGAAAGTTAGATGAGTAGAACGTATAACGTCATTATAGTATATGGTTTTATACCATTCCTCAATACATTCTGTACTCCTTATTCTTGTCAACGACTGTTTGCAATTAGTCCTCAGGCATGAACTTGGAATGGAGCTATGCTATATCTAATATGTCATTTGATTGGTATCATGAAAGTTCATCTGTGTTGGTAGTTACATGTTTAAAGTTAAAACTTTTGATCCAACACAAAAATTCTCTCACCTAGAGCTTTCAACCAGTCACTCTGGTCTTCCTCAGTAGACTGACCCAGTGAAGCTCTAAAAGCCAGGTTTCAGGAACATACACGGCCTAGTTCTGCCAGTTCAGAGGTGTCTCAACACATTCACATAGAGTCACCCGGACACCATGTCTCACTTGACACTGTAAGGATTTTAGACACTGAACAAGACTATTTCTTGAGAGGGGTGAAGGAAGCCATTTACATCAGGGCCCATCACCCTACATTGAACCGCGACGGGGGCCGACATCGTCTACCAGATACCTTTGACCCAGTGTTGACGTCACACTTCAAAGAAGCCACGTGACAAGCTTCACTGGGTCAGTCTACTGAGGAAGACCAGAGTGACTGGTTGAAAGCTCTAGGTGAGAGAATTTTTGTGTTGGATCAAAAGTTTTAACTTTAATCATTTGATTGGTATTTGCTTCAGTCTTCATCTTAAGTACGACTAAGCTGGATTTTCATATATATTATATTTTGTGTTTCTTATAGACTCGTAAACAAAGGTCAGTGTAAAAGCCGTCTCTCATGTGTATGTGTAAAACAAGGAATGTGTTTAGTCACTAACACGTGTTGCTCCAGTGCCTACGTGACTGTAGCCCTCTAGATCTTGTCAGATGGACTCTAGAGTTATATTACTACCATCAAATATATCTAAAATAGATCAGTACATGTCAGTATTCATTTTGGCTTCAGTAATCATAACTGACATCAAATGCCATGCGCTCTTGATAATATACAATGAAAAATACATTTGTATGTATAAAATTTGTTATTAACCTAAAACATAAAATTGATAACTTGAACTCGTTATGATAATAGAATCGGTGAGTGCTAAGTACATTGATAAGTACATTGCATTTAGAATAGGGAAAAAACTACAAGGATTCTAAATTCGCAATAGCGCCAGGTTAATCCCTCAGGTAAGAATATACAAGAAAATTGTTTGAAAACAGCGCGGTACATTTATAAAACCTTTTGCACAAAATGCCGGAGATGCGTTACTTTAGATGCATTAGCCATGTAGAAGAAGAATTGCGTAGCCTCTTCTAGACTCTCTTTACTGTTTGCCGTTTGTTCCCACATTCGCTTGATCTGCAGCTAGGGAGAAAACAAAAGACTTCGAAATTAAATCACGATATGGCATTATAACCAGAGATGGACCGAAGACAATAGGTTTCCGAAAGGTATCGTGACATATCAGAAATTACATAGCACTTGCTTATTTGACATAATACTTTTCTGAAACCTGCATGTAGAAGAATTATTTCCAAATGTTTCAGAATATTTTCATTTTACTGTCCTTATGAAAAGGAGCATACACACCTGTTTTAGCGATGACAATGGTACCGTCCGGTTGCTGGACAGCACGTTGGCCAGGCTGCAGGGCTGTAGCTTTGTTACCGCTGTACACCACGATAGCAGGCGACTGAAAATGAAAATATAGAATGTTTAAGTTATTATGGTGGGCATGGAATGTAATGTATGTATCGAATTTTGCAGTTCAGCCTACCGGCTGCAAAAAGTTACTAGACTAGAGACTATACCGGAGAGCTGACAGAAGCCTGTTGGAGACTACACCGCAGCCCTAGAAGAAGCCTGTATGTCGAAAACGTGAATGATGTCCTGTGGACATGTGTCCAAGGTATCCCCATACCAAATTTCAGGTCATTCAGATTTAATACCAAGGCTTCGGTTAAAAAAATTCACATTCTACCATAATGTCAAATGTCATGTCATTTGGCCAAGGAATTGAATCCATTTAACGAAATGGCAGGAGAAGAAGGAGAAAAAGAAACGAGGAAAACAATAAATTTCCTCCATGCCTATGGTATGGACTGAAATATAATAACAGCAACCGTAAAATCAAAAGTACAAACCTCGTGCCCATGGTACCCGGTGCACAGCCCCCTACAGCTGACGATGGCGGCCACCACGCCCAGCACCAGCTCCAGAACACCCAGGATCAGCAGCACCACGGCCACGGCAAGGTTCACGGTCTGCATGGGGCGGGAACATGGAGCGAAGGTCGAATGGTTAGAACTGATTTGGATTAATAAAGTTCTATGTGAGTAATGAAGTTGAGTTTAAAGACATCCAATGCAATTTCAGGGCGGCAAAACTGGATTTTCAGTCAGTATTCTGGTCATTCTTTTGATGTTGAATCAACCCTATCACATAGCATACTGGTATCTGTGAGGAAACAATGCAATGTAGCTGACGAAAAACGGTTGCTTATTTTATATGGTAGGCTGCAGCTGATTCTAGCTATTTACCCAAAGAACAAAGGACTCCTCATGTAGCATGTTTGGGGGGCATTTCAAAGGTATGAAATTTTGACGAAATTGTGCTAAGAAATGACAGTAGCTGTCAATATAAGACAGACTTCTTTTTCGTTTGTATTTTTCTTTTGTCGCCCTGAAATTGCATTGGATACCTTCAACGCACAAGTGGACTATAGCTAGCTTTGTGTCGGTCCCATGGCTATATAAACGTTTGCCACTCTCACCAACAACCAACCAACATCATGTTCATCTGTGTGTGGATGGTGGACAAGGACAGGTGCATTTACCTGTGTGTGGATGGTGTTCAGCACTAAGAACAGGCGTGTTTACCTGTGTGTGGATGGTGTTCAGTAACAATGACAGGTGTGTTTACCTGTGTGTGGATGGTGTTCAGTAACAATGACAGGTGTGTTTATCTGTGTGTGGATGGTGTTCAGTACCAAGGACAGGTGTATTTACCTGTGTGTGGATGGTGTTCAGCACCAAGGACAGGCATGTTCACCTGTATATGGATGGTGTTCAGCACCAAGGACAGGTGTATTTACCTGTGTGTAAATGGTGTTCAGCACCAAGGACAGGGGACGCAATTTAGAGTGTAGTCCTTCTGTCGGCATTCTTCGTTATGATAGTTTCGGTGTTGAACAGACTTCGGAGCATATACTTACAGTATCGGAGTTGACAACAGCAGTACAGCCCCCGCCAGTAGTGGTGACGTCATCACCACCTCCTGTCCCGAAGAGCGCGCATGCGCCGTAGCCGTCAGCGATGATAAGCAAGATGGCGACCGCCACGAGGAAGAACAGGCCCAAGATGGCGACCATGATGCTTGTAGACAAGAAACCGGTGATCTGAAACATATTAGTCATTATTACTGTACAACATTTCACACACAAAAAAACACGCCTCTGCTCATGGGGCGTTGCCAAAAGAGCTAGGCATAAAACAACAGAAATGAGCAAAAAACAAGTTGAACACACTTACCCGGCATCCGTTGTCCGGAGTCTTGCCGCTGGCGATTCCAAAAGACCCAGCAATGATAGCCTATTGAACAGACGGTATGTTTAAAAGAAAAGTAATATCAAGTGGCCATGCATGGCTGAAGGAGGAATCAGATGTGAATTTAATTTTACATCATTGTGAATTTCTCGCTCATTTTGTGCATATCCAAGCCTGCAGACCATTTGCCCTCCATCTCGACATTGCTGTCAGTCTGTGGTTACCACATCCCCCCTCAACTCCTGTGATTCTACTGCATAAGAATAACGAACACGAAAGCAAGTAACCGAACAAAAAACCTCTATATACGGAGGTAAAACGTTTCAAGTTTTGTTGCTAACTGTACAATGCGACTGATGATCCTCTGTATTTGAAGTGCAATACTAGTATTCGTGACGTACCACAATGCCCGTGGCGAGCAGACTGTAGAGCCCCAGTGCGATGTGCGGGTGAACTGCAATCTTGAAGACGGGAACAAACATGGCGACCAGACTGACGGCCACGGACACGATGCCCAGGATCACCATGGTAACGCCCAATCCGAACGCCGTTCTCGCTCGGTATCCCATCGTCTGCAATGTAGATAGAGAAATTTGGGGTCGTGTGGGGTGGCGGTAGCGTGTTCGGCTCAGGAACAAGAGGTCCCAGGTTCGAATCCCGCCTGCAAGGGGGGGGGGGGTCCTGACAACACTCTACGCTGAATTCGGAAACCTCTCGATTACGCTTTACGATAAATTCCAAGTGGCTACAACGCATTACGTAGAATAAAAACGCCGAATACGCTCCACGCAAAAATATTAGAGCGGTCCGTCTACGCTCTACGTAGAATTAAAACGGCCGATCACGCTCTACGGAAAAGGGTTTGCGGGGCCCCCAATGTTACCGATCTTGTGCCCTTGGGAAAGGCACTTTACACGACAGGAATTGAGTACCTAGCTTCGTTTAGGGAGTTTTTAGGGACGTCCCTACGAAATATTTGAAATAATATATGTTGTTTTGAACACACCATTGTAGCTCGAAGAAACCATTAACATAAAGGTCTCCTTCTTACATATAATTAACGACAAACTAGAGTTAAGAATATAAATTACCAAACCTATAAAAAAATCTTGCTGTGAGTTCTTTCCAAACGCGCCACATGTGTCCTATCTTGGTGGCAACGTTTTGTTCGCTAACAAGGCAGTCAGATGAGTGGCCACATTGGACACAAAAGATTCGAATGAACGCCTAATCTAAACGTCATCACTTTCCGTGGCTGTCCTATTGCGCTGTGGTTGTCCAATCTGCCACAAGGACTTCAAATCAACAAGCTGGAAAATCAATTAGAGATAGTCCGGTGACCGCCGCTTCAAAGAACGACAAACTTCAAATCAGATGCCCTAAATACACGAAAAACCTATCATAGCCTTGCTATACATGATGTAGAGGCTAGAAACCCTTGAAAGTTCACGAAAAAGGCACAGACTTCAAATCAGCTAAATACACGAAAAAACCTAGTCTGTTTATACATCATATGGAAGTCTAGAAGCTCTTGAAATTTCACGAAAAGGCACAGACTTCAAATCAGATGCCCGAAATACACGAAAAACCTATCATAGTCTGGTTATACACATCCGATATCTAGAAACACGTGAAATTTCACGAAAAAGGCACATAATTCAAAGCTTTTGAATGTATTTAGTTGTCGTGTCGACAAAAAGTCGATTTCAGTCTTTTGTGTAGTCTTTTGGATTTACCCAAATTCAATGAGGGCAAACAAATATGGAAACAAAAGTCACCGCGGGCATTCTGTGTCAACTATGAAAGCTGTGAGCCATAATCTATTCAGTCACAAACAGGCCAGCTACTTTAAAACGATAGTCTTTACTGTGGAAGCAATCAAGTAATATGTAATTTTTCAAAGAGCATATGGGAGAAATCTTTCATTTTATAGGTCAAAATCTGTTCACTGGCGTACATCTGTTGTACGCATTCGTACATGATCAGATAGGTAATTAGGGCTAGAAAAACAAGCTTAGAATAATCATTCGACAAACTGTGAAGGGTAACGTTGTAGAAATGCTAAAGTTTAAGCTACGATATATTATAATTATGATCACGTTCCATGTTTCACATGTTTTAATACATAGCTAGAGATAGAAACAGTGTGTTATCAATGGCGGTAAACCACATAAGCATTTATTCTGATGCAGCAATATCGGATGAAATTTTGCGTCAATAAGTTAACAAAAATGTCTTTTATAAATTTTCAAGCCATCTCCTAAACACGTCCAGACTCTAAAGTAAAGAAGCGTAACCACCCACTCATGTCTGTAAGAATTCTGTAAGCGAAATCACACAAGATCGCCCACGGAGAAATGTGCAGAAAAATCTCCTTATTTTTCATAATCCTACGAATGCAACGACTTTAAGCAACTTCTTAGAACTCAACTCTTAACCCAAGGCCAAGACGGACTTTTCAAGAAGTCAAATATACGAACCTTACTGGAACAGATGTGTCTTGTGGAGGAATCTTCTTCCTAAGGAAATCCTGCTCGGGTCTGGATAAAGGAGACCAACTCGAGTTACCGTGGAGAGCGCAAACAAAGCGTGTCAAAAGGGCAGAGGGTTTACATTGTAAGGCGGGAGTCAGAGCAGCGTTCCTGCATGTGTAATGGGTGACCGCTGGTCTTTTATTCATGATGGAAAGGGCAGGGAGACAGAATAGGGACCGGGCAGTCGGAATGTTTCAGGAGGGCGTGGGTAGCCTCCACCAGGCTTCGGGAGGCGGCTGGAAAGAGTAGAAATTGGCGAAATCGAGAGATAACATGCCAAGGGAGTTGGTCCGCTAGAGAGTACATTTTGTCGCACCCGAAATGTACTTTCTAGCGGACCAACTCCCTCGGCATGTTATCTCTCGATTTGGCCGATTTCTACGCTTTTCAGCCGCCTCCCGAAGTATGATAGAGGCTAGGGGGTGGGCGGTGGTGGGTGGAAGGGAATATTTTTCTTTCGATGCGCGCAGAAAGCCCTCCTCCCCTTGCCTTTATCTTCTTTGACCTTGATCTTTGTCTCCCTCGGTTCTTTCCCCATATCTTCCTAATTGTACTTACATGTAGTTGGTGGTGCAATATAGGCTTAGGGCGGCGCCCATCTCCGGTTAATGAGTAGCACTTGAGCCACACAGTTGTGCAATAGCTAGCAGTGTGTACCGTACGTAAAATATGTAACTTAGTCCCTATGTTCACGGTACATGGGAATGCCATTTGCTAAAAGCCGTTAATCTAGATGTATCAAATCAGATTTCAGAAAACACTACACAGAGTTGAGTTCAATTTTGAGCGGCAGACGTACTGCAGTTCCCATTAAAACAGGTAGATGTCCTTTCATACAACGTACTAGTACCTTTCACACAACGTACCTTTTACACTGCACTCTCTATCTCTCTGAACTTCCTTTGAATGTGTAATTTAAGATAATTATAAATCATTCCTGTCCTTAAATGCCTCTGTAATAACCTCGTGCATTTTACATGGTGTTTTTATATATAACACACTTTGAAAGCACTTCATTCTATGCGTCAGACATGTCAAGGACAAACCTCCTTGAATAGACACAGGCTGTCAAGAGGAATATTACCGTGTAGGTGTCTTTATGCATTTTCTCTACAGTACGATAACAACATACAACGTGTACGATGGTGTGACTATGGGAAGAATAACAAAAGTGTTTTCGTGTACCTCAGAAATTCAAACTCAGTGAGCGGCCTGGCGCATCAGTGAGATAGTCTTTATATATAACACACATTGAAAGCCTTCATTCCGAATGCGTCAGGCATGTCAAGGAACAATAGACACACGCTGTCATAACAAATATTACCTTGTGTAGGTGTCTCAGTGTGCATCTTGTCTACCGTACGAAAACAACATGCCACGTGTACGTTGATGTGACTATGAGAAGAATAACAAAAGTGTTTTCGACTTTCGTGACATGTATGTAACAGTGGGGGGTTTATAAGCGCTACCAACTGAACCATCTGATGGGTCTAGATAGCCTCTACCAGGCTTCGGGAGGTGGATGGAAAGAGTAGAAATCGGCCAAATAGAGAGAGAACATGCCAGGGGAGTTTGTCTGCTGGGAGAGAACATTTTGCCGCACCCGGGAGCTAGGGTCTAGACCTTTTAGCCGAATCGTTAAGAGCGTCGGCGGGTGAACTGGTACCCAGGTTTGGCGTGGGTTCGATCCCGGCCCGGGACCAATAGTGTCTTTCTGTTTCTTCTCTCCTAAATTCTTACAGTTACTTTCTAGCAACTCAGTTTATAGTAGTTTGCTCAATATTGTGCCTTTAAACTACAACAGAAACGACAACAGACTGCCAAAGATCTAGCTGAAGGACAAAAGATCTCAGAAATTCAGATGCCAAAGAAAAGTTTGATCTAAACACGAAACTTTTAATCAGGTTCGAGATTTCAAGAGAACCAATCAGCGAACAGGAAAAGTGACCTTTGACCCTGCGTACGTGCAACTTCACCGGTAGACCAACAGACGTCACAAATAACTTAGTTTTCTTCTTCTAACGGGAAAAGTAGGACAGAAAATGTCGGCTTTTCGTGTAGCTCTATTTTCAAGACATGCCCTCAGGTGTTCAAGGAGTCTCTCAAGACATTACGCTGGTCTGGCGGTGCCGAATAATCGGTTCTTGTGGGAGAAGGCGCAGCCTACGCAAGTGTTCGTTCAGCAAGGTGGGAGGGGGGCGTGTCTTGAGTTGGTTTGCAGCAGGCACGATTTTGTAAAAGAATACGTAGGTGGTTGACGTAAAGATGACATATATGAAACCTCTACGAATGTAACTTGTAGAATAATAATCTGTACTCTCACTGTACATAGTTCTCACTAGGCTGTTTGAGCGTAGGGGCCCCCTACGCTGTGATTTTGACCCCCTACGCTGTGATTTAGTCCCCTACGCTGTGTTTAAACCAGCGTAGGGGTGGTTTTTGGGGGCAGAAGCTTCATTAATCTTTAAAAAAATGAAAATATAACTTAAGAATGAAGCTATAACAGAGGGAAAACAAAATCTGTCCCCCAATAAACAATAAATAGTGTCTTCAGTGGTTAATATGAGTTACAAAATTTTGGGGGGAGAATATCAGGCCCATGTTTTGGAGACTTGGTGCATGACTCGCGCCGCAGAAAGTTGCCCTTCTATACCTGACCCCTACGCTGTGAAAAAATCCTGGTGAGAACCCTGCTGTAGTTCCAAACAATTGTGTGTGTGTGTGTGGTGGTGGTGGTGGGTGGGGGTGGGGGGGGTA
>NW_017803268.1:1068242-1114919 GCF_001625305.1 Branchiostoma belcheri
TTAATTTCTCCTTATGCTTCTTTGTGGTGGTGAAAAGGTGAGATCAGACCTGTTTATTTTAGGATCAGACTCAGATGTTTGTACGTCTTAAGGTCATTATAAAATTCAAATGGGAATTTAGTTTTACTTAAAAGGAAACATTGATCAATGTTATTAGTCTAAAAAGTTCAACTCTCTAACTGTTGTACAAACTACATTTTACTACAAAATGGTATTTATCTTCTATCTAAATTACACTATTGACAAATCTGTTGTTCACTTATGACTAGAGTATGTTTAAGACACGCAGGGGGGAGTGTGCTGCACTGTTAATGACTCCTCAAGTGTAGTAGTACTGCTTCCTTGAACTTGTCGGCCTCTGGGTTTTGGGTATGGCCTGGGAAAGTGTATTCCAATCTCTGACAGTCTGAGGGAAGTACTCGTAGGAGTATCTGTAACATGTCTTTGTGGAATGGGAGTGACTTGCAAATAGACCCATTCGACTTTCACGGATCGCAGTAACTGCTTACGTCACAGGGGGGACATTTCAAATAAAAATTACATCACAGGACATTTCGAAAGTTCCTTTCACGGATCGCATAAACTTTATATGTCACAGAGCAAAATAACCTTAAATTGTTGTACGGAATGCCACCATACAAAGTTGGTGCCTGTTTTCCTGTCTGCATATATTACCGAGAAAATAGACACTTACCTACCGTTTAATAAAAAAATGATCTGCCAGCGGGGACACCGCGAGCGCAAGCCGCGTTCGACCTAAGCGCTCTAGAACGAATTTCTTTCGAAATGGCCCCCCCTGTGACGTAGGCAGTGTATGTGATCCGTAAGAGTCAAATGGGTCTATTGTGGGAACACGGGTTTGAGTGTCGCAATTGGCCGCACTAGCAGTGCACCCTGGGCGGAATGCCTCAGTAGGGACTTTGCCCAGTATTGTGTAGAATACTGTAGATGTTGATGAAAAGTGAACATGACCTTGAAGCCTGTCACTTCAGATTTACCCTCATGTTGCTCCTATGTCTGAAGTAAGTTGATCTTTGATCTCAGGTCCAGCCAGGCTGTACTCCTCCAAGGATAACGAGACACCTTGGACAGATGTGAAATATGACGAACTCAAGGCCCTGATCAAGTCAGGTGGGTGGGGAATTCTCTGCACGACTTATATAAGAGTTCTGTCATGAAAGTTCATCTGTGTTGGTAGTTACATGTTTAAAGTTAAAACTTTTGGTCCAACACAAAAAATTCTCTCACCTAGAGCTTTCGACCAGTCACTCTGGTCTTCCTCACTTGACACTGTAAGGATTTTAGACACTGAACAAGACTATTTCTTGAGAGGGGTGAAAGAAGCCATTTACATCAGGGCCCATCACCCTACATTGAACCGCGACGGGGGCCCACATCGTCTACCAGATACCTTTGACCCAGTGTACGTATGTTGACGTCACACTTCAAAGAAGCCATGTGACAAGCTTCACTGGGTCAGTGTACTGAGGAAGACCAGAGTACTTTTATTAGATTTTGAAGATTTGTCCGGGGGGGTACTTCTATTCCAGGGGGTACTTTTATTCGAGAGGTGAGAGTAACAACTCCTGCAATTAAATGTGCAAAGATTGTGTGTAACAAGTCGTTCGGTGTGATATAGCTAGCAGCAGCCGCGCCACGTGTCTGCGAATTTTCAAAGCTGGTGTGTTACGCCGAAGGGCGGTTATACCGGCTATACTAATACAAATACAGATAATGAAAGAGGTGCTAGTGTCATGGAAAACAAACCTACAGTGGATGTCACTGGAAGACGATGAAAAACGTCCAGACTATGCACGATGTACAAACTACCGGTAGTAATAAACAGGTGGATGTAAGTAGTACCAACTACTAAGTACCTAATACTCCGCCAAAAAAGAACAAGATAAAGTCATGCCTTCAGGTACCAGAGTTATCAACCAAGGATTGAGGTCTTCAAAAAGTCTTTTTTTCCCCAGAAACATATCAATATTATAGAGTGGAATTTGGTGCCACCAAGTACAGTTGGGGCAGCATCACTTCTAGTAGATATAGCTCTGTTAGCTCTGCAAAGGTTAGGTGTAACAAGTGGTTTGGTGTAATGTAGCCAGCTACCACCGTGCCGTGTGCCTGCGAAGCTGGTGTATTATATGCCGAGGGGACAGTTATACAAATACAGATGCAGACAAATACTAGAAATTCATATGTATTGACTGCTACTCCATCTAAACATCACAAGTAATCCTCGAGGTCATTTATTCTACTTGACCTTGACAGGCCATGTCCAGCTGATCGATGTGCGAGAACCCGAGGAGATCGCCAGCACTGGTCTCCTTCCCGGGGCAATCAACATTCCCTGTGAGTATTTAGAACTCTTTTCCTGGAATTTGAACTGCTCTCCTTCCCAGGTTACTCAGAGACATGTAGAACACTTTTTCCTGGAATTTGAACTGCTCTCCTTCCCAGGTTACTCAGAGACATGTAGAACACTTTTTCCTGGAATTTGAACTGCTCTCCTTCCCTGGTTACTCAGAGACATGCAGAACACTTTATTTGGTTGTTACTTAAATGTATCAAATATGAACTTTACAGAAAAGTAAAAAGACGATGTTTGGGTGGGGGTCAAGATGGGAATAGCGATTTTTGTACACCCCTAGTTACTAGTGCTTCTGCAGCCTATGTACCCAATGATAGGCTATGGGATACTAGTATTAGTAAGTAAGTTCTACTTCTTAAAAATTGTAGAGCTGGCCTACTGGTCAATAGCACTGGTTGACCAGAAGCCCGAAATGCCCCCAAAGAAATCTGCCTGGACATTAAGCAATTACCCATCTACAGATATCTTCAGTCATTGTTTTTTGGAGTTTGCGTGTGTCCTTGCTCCAAGTTGCCCTTTTTGTCAGGGACTTCTTGTCTAACAGGCTACATGGTTAACCTTGAACCTTCTGGTGCCCCGTAACTAATAGAACCGGTAGCCAAATGGCTACAGTATGTACTTTTGTGTGCTAAAGGTATGGACTGACTTGTAGTGCTGTGTATCCTTCTTTTAATGACTCCCTCTAGACTGGTAAACTTTGACATGATTGTAGTATGTGCGTATGTCTGGTAATTATTTCCTGTGGCTCCATATTAACTGTTGAACCATGAATACATTCGTGAGTAAGAGTAAGAGTAAGACTCCCAGTGTGACATATTGTATAAATGTCATACATGTGCACACTTATGTAAGGACTCCCCATGGCATGATGTTTTGTTGGACCAAGATACAGTTGTTACACTGCATATTCTTCTGTTGATGACTCCTTTGTGCCTTAACATTACCTGTATGTAATTGTATGTATGTTCGAACTGGGAAAATTAGTATCGACTGCAAATCTCACCCTTGTGCTGTGTTTAATTACTGTATGATTGTAGCATCCTGGGCTGTTTTTCATTGAATGTTGTGCCATTCTATGTATGATACATATCCAAGGACACTATACAATTGTCGTACCCTGGGCTGTTTTTCATCACATGTTGTGCCATTCTATGTATAAATATATATATATATCCAAGGGCATATATCACAATGGCACTATATATATAATGTCCTTCCCTTGAGGTATCCTAGAAGATGAGTTAAAAGTAACCTTGTAGGTGCTGAACTAAGTTTGAGTTACTGAAACTGCTTCCCTTCTCTATAAGTATAAGTCAGAAACATGATGAATTACAAGCTTAACTCACAGTCACAGAGAGTGTGTTTGGGATGTACATGTAATACATAGAACCAATCCACACACAGAGATTTCTGACAACATAACTCCATATGGACTAAGATATGACAAGAATATAAGTATTGTTATAGCTACAGGGTGGCTAATATACATATTGTGATAGTGATACACACAACATGCAAGACAGCAAAATGTATAGAAATGTCCTATTTTACTCTATGTAGACTAGAATAGAATGTGCTATGAGTATCATATAATAGGTAAGATTGATAAACATCATGTAGAACTGATACACAGATATTTAGAAATGTCCTAGTTAGCTCCATATGTGGACTATAATACTAATAGAACATGCTATGAGTAGTATAGTTTGGGCCACATGAAACTTTAACAGAATCATACATATTATGTCTTCATGGTTAACCCTATGTATACTGTGTGTTCTACAAACAGTGGGGAGACTGCACCAGGCTCTAAACTACATGTCAGACCAGGCTTTTCAGAGCAAGTACCAAATACCGCAGCCCAAGAAGTGGGACAATAATATCCTCCTGTACGGACAGGACTTTGACAGTGTTCGGGCCAGTGCCGCACTGGAACTCTTACATAAGTGGGGGTTTATCAAGTGAGTTACAGTAGTAAAGGGCACGGTCACATATACGTTGTGTGATTGTCGTACAATTGCAAACTGAGGCCATTCTTGTAATAGTCAAATCTGTGTTGTAGTACTAGTACATCATCATCATGTGTCATGAAATAAATACAAGACTTACCCCAAATTTTCAGCTAACTCCTTCAATTTTGATCACAGAATGGACCCGTCTACTCTTTGAACGTGACAAGGGGCGACACAAGTTATCTGGTACATAAGACCCACTACTATACGGTCACATGTCTCTGACCTTATGTTCCAAGATTAGAGTCCATTCCATGAACAAGGTTGAAGGAATAAGTTGAAAATTTGGGGTAAGTCCCAATTCATTCCAGTGTTGGGAGGAAAGTTAGGTCTTTAGTTTATGATGACTTGTACCAACACAGATGAACTTTCATGCTAAATCATCATGTGTTGTACAAAATGGTTCTGTCACTACCTGCATGAAAATACCATATGTACGCGAATATACTAAGACTTAAAAATTCTACAAATGAAAATTTCACTGTTGTCCAACTCAGAAAAGAATTTCGACTGAATCTCTCAACAGCCATCTAATCTAAGTCAATTCCAGTGAGCCAATTTCTTTTTGAGTTGGAGAACAGTTTTTAAAATTCTCATTCTGCAATTTATAAAATAAATTTACTGCGAATCAAAATTGTACGACCATCTACAACGAATGTGACCATGCTTAAAAGAACAAATCACTGTGACTAGTGCTGTTTTGAAATTGATTTTTTCTCTGATAACACAGTGAACAGACTACACATTGACTGAAGATGCCTGAGGAAGAGTTCAAGGGAAAAATATGGGGTGGACAAGCCGGGAAAGGACAATCTCATTCTCCACTGTTTGGGTGGTATCCGCAGCCGCGGGGCCCTCGCTATCGCACATTCATTGGGATACGAAAAGTAGGGACCTTTCCATTACTTGCCCCCTGATAGTGGTGACTTGACTACCTCATTCTTTACTACTCAGTTCCAGTCTTGAGGAATGGTAACCTGTATACCATCTTTGACTTTGTTTCCAATATTAACAATGAAGCCAAAGGTGGTATTCAGGTTACTATATGATTTGTTATCTATAACAAATCTTTCATTCTACAAATTGTTTCAGTTTTAATAGTTCTGTTTGTTCCGTCTTGATATTGCTAATGCACTTTTTCTGTTCTGAGACTGTAAAAAATAATTGAAACATAGAAATTTTTGCATGAAAAAGATTCTCAAATTACTGTATTCTTTACTTGTAGTAGCATGGAGAGGTCTCTACTAAAATTCTTTTTGATGGGACCCTGTAGTTTTTATAAATGAATGCTTCTTTTGGTGTTGGACTCGGTTTGTTGAAGGCATCTTTAGGGCATGTTGTAGCATGTTCATTGTTGACTTACGAGAGGCACTTTGCATGATATAGAACTAGTGCTGTGTACCGGTTTGCTGGACTGGTTCCAGACTTGTGTTTAGGTTCATGTCTAAAAAAACTAAAAGTCAAGAACCGATTCCGGACTTATTAAAAAAAAAGCCATGTCACATACTCCTAAAACCATCCATAGATTGCAAAATCTGTGCTACAAAATGATGAAAACATTGCCTTTGGGCATCATCAAGTGTTGGCCTCCATGTTATGTGTCCACAGTTTTGCCCATACAACATCGCAAGGTTGCCAACATGTAATTTTGTATATGCCATGGGTTTAGGTCCGACTTACGAGTCTGGAACTGAACCTAAACCTCTGGACTTGAATCCGGACCTTAACCTAAATGTGGGTTTAGGTACACAGCACTACTGAAGAACAATCATCACACAACACTAATTAATATATAATAGTTACTCAAGCAACCGGATATGATTTTGGAAATGGTCAGACATTTAGGTAGCATCTACTACTTTTGTCAGTGACTCTATCTGCTACCTGAAACTTCTGACCGTTTCCAAAATCATATCCAGTTGCCTGAGTAACTGTTTTTTTGTGTATCTTATTACCTGTATGTCTAACCTTCACCAAAGTATACTTAGGCCACAGCAAGTAAATTTTATGGATGACATCCTCCACAGACTCCAAACCTAATGCGAGCGGGCGAAAAAAAAACAAGGCGGGCTGAAAAAAACAAGGTTCCTACATTTTAACATTTTGACTCAATCATTGTACAAATGGTTTTGATTCAGTAGGAACATCACATATACACAGCCAACATCACATATCACTGCATCGAAGTAAGAAACAAAACATTAAATCAGAGCAATTTCTTGTCTCCTCTCTTCATATTTATCTGCCATCCACCTTCTGGCATGGCAACAGACATCTTTGCCCATTTTCGGTATGTTTACCACTGTCAGAAGGCAAAAAAATATCTTTTTTTTTTCCAAAATCAAGCGAAAATTAATGCGCGCGCTGATGTCATCCATAAAAATTACTTGCTCTGTGGCCTTACGACAGTTTTGTTTTACACACAGCAACTGCAAGATATCACAGACAACTTGGCCATCTCTTTAATCAATCATGAGCCCTTTCTCTGAACTTCCAATTCCACAGTTGAAGATTTTTTACCCTTCCACTCCCCCAGCGAAAATTTGTTAAGATTGAGAAACGACCTTGTTCAAAGTCAGAAAGATAAATGTAGCACACTAGTATCCTGGGGGTTCCAAAATGCTCTCCTGACAAATTTACAAAAGGTAGATCTTAATTATGTGTCACAGTGTAGGAGTGATCAATGGCTTTTCTGCCAGACACAGTTTAAAACTTGGTTCCTCTGGGCTATCGTAAACAGTAGATAGCAAATGAATTTGTCATACCGGTACACTTTTTCCATACTCAGTAGTATTGACCTTGGATACTTAGACTACATGGCCTTGAACTGGCTGGAAATCAATATGTTTAGACCTCTAACTGTCTGGGTCCGAGGAAAATTACTGTAACGTAGTTGTGTTTTGGTTTTCAGTCCTGAAAAAAGTAGTTTCCATAGGTGGTGATTTTATTCTTTTTTAGCCTTTTTTTCAGATTTCAGCTGAAATGATTCAACAAATAAAGTTGGGAACATGAACAAACAAAGAAATGGCATTGGGACTGTCTGAAGGATCCTTATTTGCTTGTGGAGAAAAAGTTCACCCAATTTACTGAAGAAAAAATTGCTTCCAAAAACTCATTCCATTTTTGTTAAATGATTCAGATTTTTTTACATTCAGATGTCAGATCAAACATTTTATACCCTTACTAGAGGTCATTACAAAACTTTTGCAATGGTCAGTCGGAAAAATGGAAACACAACATTTTTTCCCACACCTGCATGCACCCCAATTCAACATTGTTTATTGTGTGGAATCTTACATGTAGGTGACAGTACGAATTTATTTTTGTTTTGTATTTTTATTAGGGCACGCCACTACATCGGTGGGTATGCAGAGTGGGCAACAAAGCAGCAGAGTTAATCGGAAGAGTGATTCTTTGGAGGCCATACAGGATGACTGGATGGTTTTGTTGACTTTCTTTCAACAGAAAAAGAGGTGTCAATGTCTGCCTTCACTACATTGGAAGGAAAACTCCATTTTTTGTGTTCTAGTGGTAATCTCTGCCAAACTTACATAAATAGTCACACCTAAGTTGACCATGAATAAGTTTCTTTGTTGCATAACTCCAAATGTACATCAGCAGGGGGAGCACAAATGCTTCCTCTGAATTGGGTACAATTGTCAACACTAAGAAACAATACATGAACATCCAAAAAAGTATATACAAATTAAGACACATACAAAATTATTGAAATATACACAATGTTGCCATACCATTTCTAACAATGACGATATTTATGATTTTTTCTTCTCAGAGGACTAACAGATATACACAGGGTGTTTTGTTGCCATTCTCTATGAGATTAAATAGTGTACATTATTGATAATTTAAATGTATGAAACCCATTTTCAAAATTTCAAGGGCTCTGATCCAAAGTTGTGCATAGCACTCTAGTTGTGTGTGTGTGAGAAATTTTTAGTTGTCATGCCTGCAAGCATCAACAAAATGTCATTTCTGTTGTTTTTTTCACAAATATTTGAACATGTATGGGTATAGAGCTATTTTACTGCTTTTGCAAGGGACTACACAGTTCTAGCATCTCTCCACAGATTAAAAGACTTGCATAAGAAGGTTAACAAGATGACATGCTTTGCTACAATGTTTTTAACCTCCTTAGCCAGTATAATGAATGGGACATGTTCAATCCTACACTTAGTGCATGAACATTTCAACATGCTTTAGACTCACCCTCCAGTTGACACTACTGACGCACATGGTTCATCCTATAATCCTATGATGGATTGCGAACACCACGATTGAACAAACAGATTCCCAACTGTATTGATTCTGTTGTCATTCAAATGAACCATCATTTGACAGCTACAGTTTGTAAGACTTAAACGTAGAACTAACAACCCAATCTCTTCCAGCATAATCCCAATACAAGTACGTGAGTACTAATCTCCAAGCAGATCATAAGGTGGCAAGGCAGTATGATCTGCTTGGGGGTTACGTGAGTAGGTCTTGTTCTAAAAGCTCAATAGCACGAGCTGTTTGGCTTTGCAAATGCTAAAGACAGCATCCTTGAACTAACTTGAAACTAACAACCCAAACTCTTTCAGCATTCGCTATACATGTACCTGAGTACCTCTTGTCCTAAAAGCTCAATACCATGAACTGTTTTGCCTTAGCAAATGCTAAAGACAACAAAGAAGTTGAGACTAACAACCAAAACTCTTCCAGCATTCCCAATACATGTACATGATTAAGCCTTATCTTAAAAGCTCAATACCATGAACTGTTGTGTATATGGCGTAGCTAATGCTAAAGACAGCATCCTTGAACTAACTTGGGACTTGTAGTACATACAAGGGTCACTAATCGTAGATAAACATTTTGTATAGTTTTGTGACCAAAACAGAATTGACGTACCTCTGGTCAATCTGACAGGTGTTTGTTGTATTGACTTCATGATACAAGCTAGTGATAATTTATGATAATTAATTATGACATAGTGTTTGATTTCCTTCTTCAAAATATCAATCTTATTAATCCCATAGTCCTTGACTCTTGATTGATGATTCAAAGGTTTTCTCTGGGTAATTTGATACAGTAACAGATTTATTAATTATATAATAAATCCCAGTCTTATGTATAGGCTTAAGATGTTTTTAATTGCAGGTTTTGTCACAGTTAGGCCATGTTGATTTGATTATATGGATGACATCCGCGCGCGCATGAATTTTCGGCCGTTTCCAAAAAAAAAGAAGTTTTCAACCATACTGTAAATCGTACAAAACAGTTGAAAAATGAGCAAAAATATACCATAAGTTACAAAAACAATTAATAAAAACTATACCAATGTCGTAGAATGCCAAAATCAAACGAAAAAAGACGAAATTGTAAAGAAATTAATTTGAAGACTAGATTATTCGCCAAACCATATTCTGTGCCATTTGCTTAACCCGAATGACCACGTAGATTTCATAATGAAAAGAACTTTTTTTTTTGCAAAACTTTTTTTTTATTCGCACGCGCGCGTCAGTTTTGGGGCTCCCGGAGGATGTCATCCATATAATCAAATCAACATGGCCTTACTGCACCTAAAGTTTCCTTGTCGCAACAGTTTTCCTTTACCCTAATAGAATTCTCACTTACTCTTCGTTACTTGTTTTGTAAGTTTAAACAAAGCATCCTTATCTGGTTTTGTGGAAAGTGTTTCATCAATACATATTCACCTGTCTCTTTCACATTCAATTCAGTGCTCAGTGACTTAACTACTTCTTATCTAAGGCAAGTTGAATGGCAAGAGCAGAAGCTCTGCATAAGTATAGTCAACTCTAGATCTGTGTTTACAACCTTTTTGCATTTTTGGGCATCAGCAGAAAAGAACATCACTGCCTGAAATCCACTGTTAGAACACTTAAAATATGCTTAAACGTTCTGTTTTGAGACAGTTTAATTTGCTATTAAGTACGCCTGCTTATATTTAGGCAACATTTAAGTTTCTCCATAAAGGTACGTAGTGGCACTCATTTAAGTAATTTTAAACACTGTAAAGCAAGCTTATATCATAATGTTTACACTGCATATAGGCGCCGTAAAGCATCCTTAAATATGTGAGACACGTTCCTTTAAGGTGTCCGTAAAGTGTCCGTAAAGCATACAGTACGTAGTGGTCTTTACGCACTCGATTGATGCGATTGGGGCTAGTAAAGCGATATAACCGTTCATTTTCCACCCGAACGGTTGTAACTTTGAAACTGATCCCTTTGATACACATGCAGTTAAAAGATAATTTACATGCATCTTCAGTTGGGAAGGTGAAACCATATCCACATATTTTCCTGTTATCCCATTCAGCAGCTTGTTGACCTTGTGCCTGCTAATGGAGTGTGACCGATGTGTGAAAGCCAGGTTCATCAGATAACGCTATCTTTCTTTGGGGCGAAGAAAGCCTGGCATTGCCGGTGACATATCTTTAAGTGATCTAGACTTGTCTTTGTGTTAAGTGATCATTCATAATCATACTGGTGGCCTATCTAAAGTGTGGTATCAATGTATCATACATATTGGCCTAAAAAGGCTTTGAAGCATGTTCAAAGTGCATAAATTCAATCATCTGCAATGCTTTGGTCACTTACATCACCTGTACATTATTCAGTACCTTTCTACGAGTATTACTGGCTGCATGCATTCCCTTAATTTTTCTTTCGGATTCGGCTTCCGCTTTTCCCAGAAATTGGTTTCTCTTTAACAGATTTTCTCGGAAAAGCTGACGATTACGCTCCTAACGGAAGTCCACGAAAATTGACTTTTTGTGTCGTCCTAAAGTTACATAATGCAGCTTTAAAGGAGCACCGAAATCACTTTATATTTGCGTTGCATTGAGGAATTGTAAAGGGCATTTGGAGAGTTTTAAGAGTGCTGATGCCTTTTTTGTGCTCGGTTAGTGGGTATTTTGTAGTTCCTAAAATTATCATTTATTGGAAAATGATCCATACCTATGGTATAGAGTAAAACATTTATAAACAAGAATTCAGAGATCTCATACCTCCATGAAATATATGAGTTTTTCTAAATGTTTCTACACAGTACACTACAGTACAGAACAAAATAACACAGGTTTTTGGTTTCAAACACACAGTAGCACCTTTGGCCTGGATTTGTAGGCTTTTCCCGAGGGAGAACATCATTAATCAAACAGGGCAGGCGCTGCCTCAACCCCAAACATCTGTTTTCCCTGCCACCCTGCACATCTGTTTTCCCCGGAAGTTCTGGTGCAGTACCAAGGTCATCCACCAGGAGGCCCATATTTGACCTTGACCTTTGGCTTCCTATGACATACCAAATATCATCGAAATACATAAAGGCGTTCTGAAGTTATGCTGACTACAAATGTGCGGAAACACACACACACACACATACAAAGAAACCTGTCAAGTCCAACATGAGCTACAGCTGCGAACACAAAAAACATGACCGAAAACAGTACCTTCCCGCGCAAGGATATCACCTTGCTGCCGACCCAAGTGCTCCTTTAAACCCCCATTGCGTTCACACGCCTCCAGATTTTGTTATGTGGTAACCTCTAGTGGATAGACCGAAAAAGGGCCAAAAGTCAACCAACAACAACACCACGAACCATCGGCATATCTACAAGAAATTGAATTTATAAGTTAACCTTAAAGGATAGAAACCTCAGGAGAGTAAACTTATTGCTTACGACAAGTTGAATTTTCACCCTTGACACCTGGGTTACGCTTTTCCTTCCTACGCTTGAATGGACGGAAGATTACGTTACATAAGCCGATCTTCGTCCCTCTTTGAAAGTCTGTGGTCAGAGATTTTGTCGCTGTTATGTAACGTTTTAAGACATATTTTCACGAGTAAGCAGCTAGCCAAGCAATATTACGGAAAGGTCTTTTGAATGAAAAAAGGAAAATATTGTCCGCTGCTTTAACCTTACTAGTGTTCAGGAGCAACGAACGAGATTCGAAGGACAGTTTTCATTTTTTTATTCCAACATGTAATGACAAGACGTGGTGACGACACACTCAAGATTTTTCAACTTATATTAATGCCACTAACAACACGGGACAATACAATTCACATGAGCGAAGTGGTGTAAAGTCGTGTAAAGTGCCTTTCCCAAGGGCTCAAGATCGGTGGCATGTCAGGACTCGAACCCGGCACCTCTTGGTTCCGAGTCGAGCACACTGGCGCTACGCCACACGCCCCCACAACGCGTTTTCATTCATTCAGCCCTTACACCTACCCTAGGCTGGGTTTACGTGCGTGTGCGTCAACTTTGGTGTGCCCTACAATTCCAGTGGGATACAATCGTGCGTAGGTCCGTAAACAAGGGTCAATACGCCGAAGAAAAATGACAACAAAGTCCTGTTTCTTCACCTTAAAAGTGTAAAAGCCAGATTGGTGTGCATATGTTCATTCATCCCTGACCTTTAGATATGGTTTACGCGGTACCTTTTTGTGATTTAAGATTCCAGCGGGATAGTTACACTCGTGCGTAAGTCCATAAACAAAGCTCAGTGGACCAATGGAAAATAACAGCATAGTCCTGTTCTTCACCTTACTATGGTAAACGTTAAAGCTTGATTAGTGTGCGTATTTTCATTCATGTCAAGCCAGTTAACCTTATAAAGTGGAGCCTCAAGCGCTCAAGCGACTCAACTGACTGAGTATGACCAGTTGACATCTGGGTTATGCTCGTTCTCCAAGTTTGATTGGATGAAAATACGTTACATAAACCGGTCTACGCCAGTTCTTTCAAAGTCTATGTAAGCAGGGATTTCGTGGCTATGATGCAACGTTTTAAGGAGATATTTTGACATTGTGTCAATCCGCCATGGCTAGGGATCATCATGTATTTTGAAATGGAAAAAAAATGCTTTACCCTTACTATTGTCAGGAGCAGATTGGGATGTCTATGTTCATCCAGTCTTGACTCTAGATGGGGTTTTCGTATGCATTTGTCAACTTTAACGACTTGTGATTACGGTGTCAAGCTACCTAACCTAACCTAACCCCAATCGAAAGTCTTACCTTAGTCCTGAAAAATGATCCCAACCCTAACTCTAATACCAACCCTAACTCTAGCCCTACAACACACCTGACTTCTCACGTATGTGGCCCCTCAAGGATTTGGCTCAACACCGGGTGGATTCTTAGCCCTTTGTGTACGTCAAGGATCAAGGATCAAGACACCAATGAAGAAAATAACGAGTATCTTCACCCTACTATTTTCTCAAGGGAGATTGGTGCGCTCAGCCGCAACTTTAGTTTACTAGTGCCGCCAGAGGCATGAAGTAATACCTGTTCAGCCCTGGTCCTAGATGAGGTTTATGGTAACCCTAATGCTTGCTATTGTTAAGAGCAGATTGGGATCTATGTTCATCCAGTCTTGGCCCTAGATGGCATTTACATATGCATTTGTCAACCTCGAAGACTTATGATTCCGGGAGGATACTTAGCATTTTGCGTACGTCCATGTACAAGGCTCAAGATACCAATGGAGAAAATAACAAGTTTCTTCACCTTACTATTTTCTCAAGGGAGATAAGTGTGCCGATTTCCACTCAGCCCCAACTCTAGTTTACTAGTGCCGGAGGCAGGTAGAAATATCTGTTCAGCCCTGACCCTAGATGGGATTTATGGTACTTTGTTGTGATTTAAGGTTCCGGTCGGATACTAGAGTACTTTTACTTGCGCGTAAGTCCAAACAACATGACTCAAGGTGCCAATGGAAAATAACAGCATAGTCCAGGACCTTCACCTAACTAGGCTGAAAGACAGATTGGTATGCATAATTTCATTCATCCCCGACCTTAGGAATTGAGAAAATAACGAGTTTCTTCGCCCTATGATGGTGTCAGGGGAGATAGGTTCGCCGATTTCCACTCAACCCAAACTCTAGTCTACTAGCGCCAGAGGCAGGTCAAAATGCCTGTTCAGCCCTGACCTTAGATGAGGTTTTATATAAGGCTCCAGTTGGATACTTACACTTGCGCGTAAGTCCAAACAACATGACTCAAGGCGCAATGGAAAATAACAGCATAGTCCAGGACCTTCACCTAACTAGGGTGAAAGACAGATTGGTATGCATAATTTCATTCATCCCCGACCTTAGGAATTGAGAAAATAACGAGTTTCTTCGCCCTATGATGGTGTCAGGGGGGGGGGGGATTGGTGCGCCGATTTTCACTCAACCTAAACCCTAGTTTACTAGTGCTGGAGGCAGGTAGAAATATCTGTTCAGCCCTGACCCTAGATGAGTTTTATGGTACTTTGTTGTGATTTAAGGTTCCGGTCGGATACTAGAGTACTTTCACTTGCGCGTAAGTCCAAATAACATGACTCAAGGCGCAATGGAAAATAACAGCATAGGTCAGGACCTTCACCTATAGGGTGAGTGGCAGAGTGGTGTGCATATTTTCATCCTTCCCTGACCTTGGATATGGTGTTTACAATACTTTTCCCACCTTCGGTGTGATTTGAGTTTTAGCTTGGATACGTATCATACCTGAGTGTAAGTCCATATAAGCATGGCTCAAGAGACTAATGGAAAATAACAGCATAGTTCAGGACCTTCAACTAACTAGGGTCAGAGGCAGAGCGGTGTGCATATTTCCGTGTGCATACATTCATCCCGAACTTAGCTGTGGTCATAGCTTTTGTTAACTTTGGTGTGATTTTGGATTTCGCAAAGATACATCGTGCAACACTTTTTTTTTATTCAGCATACAATAAACAAAATAAGGGTACAGGACAAAGTGACGACGGGCTCAAGTTAGGTAACTTATGTTGGATACGTATCATACCTGAGTGTAAGTCCAAACAACAAGGCTCAAGAGACCAATGGAAAAAAACAGCATTGTCATGTACCTTCACCTAACTAGGGTCAGAGGCAGAGCGGTGTGCATATTTTCGTGTGCATACATTCATCCCGAACTTAGCTGGGGTCATAGCTTTTGTCAACTTTGGTGTGATTTTGGATTCCGCATAGATACTTAGAATCGTGCAAAAGTTGATAAACAAGACCCAAGACGCACATGGAAAATAACAACATAGTCCTGTTTCTTCACCTTACTAGTGTCAAAGTCAGATTGGTGTGCATATTTTCATTCATCTCTGACCTTAGATATGGTTAAGGCGGTACTTTTGTCCAGTCATGTGTGATTTAAGATTCCAGTTGGATACTTACACTCCTGCGTGAGTCCACAAACAATGAAAATAACAGCATACTCCTGTTTCTTCACCTTACTAGTGTCAAAGCTAGTTTGGTGTGCATATTTTCATTCATTTCCGACTTTACGGCATGGATATTGTCAAGCGAGTTAACCTTATACAGTGGAGCCTCAAGCGCTCAAGCGACTCAATATTGGCTGAGTATGACCAGTTGACACCTGGGTTATGCTTGTTCTTCAAGTTTGAATGGATGAAAATACGTTACATTAACCGGTCTACGCCAGTTCTTTCAAAGTCTATGTAATTAGGGATTTCATGGCTATGATGCAACTTGTTAAGGAGATGTTTTGACATTGTGTCAATCAGCCAAGGCTGGGGATCATCATATATTTTGAACTGAAAAAAAATGCTTAACCCTTACTGTTGTCAAGAGGAACTGATTGGGATGCCTATGTACATCCAGTCTTGACCCTAGATGACGTTTACGTATGCATTTGTCAACTTTGACGAGTTGTGATTCCGGTGTCAAGCCAAATACATGACTCCGACACTACTCAAGGGTTTCCAATATACTTGGGACAAGGGGTGGGGGGATTTAGTTGTGATGTGGGAGACTAAACCTAACCTAACCTAACCTAACCCCAATCGAAAGTCTTACCCTAAGCTTAGCCCTAAACAATGATCCCAACCCTAAACCTAACTCTAATACCAACCCTAACCCTAGCCCTAGCCCTACACACCTGACCTCTCACGTATGTGGCCGCTCAAGGATTTGACTCAACACCGGGTAGATACTTAGATGTTTGCGTACGTCCATAAACAAGGCTCAAGATACCAATGGAGAAAATAATGAGTATCTTCACCCTACTATTTTCTCAAGGGAGATTGGTGCGCTCGGCCGCAACTCTAGTTTACTAGTGCCAGAGGCATGAAGTAATACCTGTTCAGCCCTGGCCCTAGATGAGGTTTATGGTAACCCTTACTATTGTCAGGTGCAGATTGGGATGTGTATGTTCATCCAGTCTTGACCCTAGATGGGATTTACGTATGCATTTGTCAACCTCGAAGACTTATGATTCCGGGAGGATACTTAGGTTTTTGCGTACGTCCATGTACAAGGCTCAAGATATCAATGGAGAAAATAACGAGTTTCTTCACCCTACTATATTCTCAAGGGAGATTGGTGCGCCGATTTAATTTACACTCAGCCCCAACTCTAGTTTACTAGTGCCGGAGGTACAATCCTGTTATTCTCTGTTGGCGTCTTTAGCCTCGTTTAAGTTCCGGTTGGATACTTATACTCGTGCGTAAGTCCATAAACAAGGCTAAAGACGCCAACAGAGAATAACAGGATTGTCCACTACCTTCACCTTAACTAGCTAGTGCCTGAGGCAGATTGATCCCCGACGTTAGCTATGTGTTAACTTTGGTGGTGCGCTTTACAATTACGGTTGGATATACTTACGTATTTACACTCGTGCGTATAAGTCCATAAACAGGGCTCAAGACGCCAATGGAGTATAACAGAGTAACCCTGCTAGTGTCAGTGTGCATATTTACATTCATATCTCCGACCTTGGATATGGTGTTAATGGTATGCTTATCAACTTTGTTACTTACATAAGTCCAGAAACAATACTCAAAACTAGCCTGGGTACCATCCTGGTTAGTTTAGGTCCGCTCCCACAGTCGCTGCCTAGTCTCCATCAGACTCCTTTGCAGGTTGAATAAATAGTAGGAATTGGGCTAAAAAGAATGTAGCTGACCAGGGGAGTTGGTTGGATCCTCCCCCAGCCAGCTACATTTAGGCCGATTTCTACTATTTATTCAGCCTGCAGAGGAGTCTGGTGGAGACTAGGTGGCGACTGTGGGAGCGGGCCTAAACTAACCAGGATGGAACCCAGGCTAGCCCGAGACGCCAATAATTTAAAAACAATTTCTTTGGTCTAGATCTGTCGGGTGTCCTATTAAATATTCCACTCACAGAGGTATGTTATGACTATGGCGTTTTCACTTGCCTTAGGAGGTAGACAATCTACGGCAAGGTCACAGAAAAACAATTATTTAAGGCTGAATACATCAAGGAAATGAGCTTCACAGAGTCGGGCAATGATAAAAGATTTGCGTAAATTGTGGTCTCGTCTGCTTTGCAACTAGACGAAAAGTCATTTTGAAGAGAACCACTGGGCTTTGTCAGTTGTAGATAACAGTCATTTCAGCATCTATCGCATATGCGTTTAAAGTGTTAATATATACTTCTGGGTAACAGAGGTATACTTTTGGGTGGCTAAGCTGTGGGTTTGTGTATGTATTTGTACTGGCAGAGTAGGTTGACAGTACATGACTGGAAAACGATTGATGGCAGGCATATTTCTATTCATCCCAGACCCTAAAAATAATATATATAGTATGTCAATATTGGTGTGATTCGGATTCCGGTTGAATATACTTATAACACTTGTACATATGGTATTTCAAGGGAACCACTGGCCTTTGTAAGTTGAAGATAACTCAGATTGTGTGAGTTGTCAGTCCCATATCTATTAACCTCTTCCCGCTCGAAATGCCACTTGCTTATGCACCGGGTTAGTTCAGGTATAACTGGACCTGTGCTGGTATTAGTTCAGATGTGTACCTTCACCTAATCCCAGTACTATTCAAACTCTCCAAATACCCTCTAAACAATCTCTCAATACAACGTACTGAATATAATGCGACTTTAAAAGTAGCGTTGAAAGTTTACCCCTTCTACACACTTCTGAGTTGATTGAAAAAGTTAACGCAGATGCATTCATGTTTTTCCTTGCAAGCCTCATATGCTTAATTGTATACTTGCTTCTTTTCTTTTGCACAGACAGTCTGGGCATAGAGCCCAACTATCTATCTTAATGCGGAAGAGAGGTGTGGGTTAGTTTTCAATCATAAGGTTGGACTTGGCCATCATCTAGATGGAGCGCCAAGGCTGTTGTTTTGAACATTTTGGCAAAGCTCCCAGAAAAAGAAAATCGTCTCGCCCACCACATAGAGCGCTTTTAAACAACAAGATACATATCGTGCCAGATTCATGTGCTCTTGGGGAGTAGTTAAAACTTGGTTGTTAGTTACGTTGCAACTTTGCAATGATGCCTTTGGTCAAAAGAGAATGTCTATTTTGACAAATCTCATAGAATACTGGTACAAAGTAGGACGACAAGTCATTACGTAAACGAAGAAAGTTCAACGCCCACACAAGAAGAAGAAGAAAAAGAAAGAAGAAGTCAAGTTCACTAACTTATCAAAACTTTTCATCTCAGACAGTTACAGTATATCTATTTTACCAGAAGGTTACTGTTTTCTTTTGGTAGTTCTAGGACAATAAGAATACACAATCAGTACAAGAAGTAATGCACAGCAATAACAATACAGTATACAGGGTTTCATCAAGGACAATATTCTGCTAATGTCTAAATTGTGAAATTAGCTAAGACATGTAACATGTTGATACTGCTATCCCCTAGTTAATACTGCTATCCCCTAGTTAATACTGCTATCCCCTAGTTAATACTGCTATCCCCTAGTTAATACTGCTATCCCTTCGTTAATACTGCTATCCCTTAGTTAAGTAGCCAGTGGAGTTTTATTGCTATCTACTTCGTTGAACAATTGTAAACATTGTCATCCATTTGATTATGTGGAAACGTTGGCGTTGTTCCCAGAAAAAGATCCACTGGAGCAAAAAGAAAATGACAAAGTTCATTGTTCCAGAATCCCTTCCCGTCTTAGGATAATCAAGGATGTGTTCGCTTGATTCTTAAGGCTTGACATTCTTAAATGGAGTCATAGGTTGGATCAAGGGATCATGTCTATGTTGCCAACGCTCCGTGAAGAATTACGTCTACTGCGTTTGAACTTCATCCAGGACAGAGGTTACTAGGGAGCTTTCGTTGCATTGCTGCCCTACATGTCGGGACTGGTACCGGTATTAAGGGCAGTAAGTAAGTAGGTAAGTTCTTAATCCCCCCCTCCTTACAAAATAGATTATCCCCAGTTGCTACTTGATTTGCAGAACCAACATTTCATCATATTGTAGCAAAAATGTCCGTTGTCTGCTGGATTGAAATGACTGGAACATAACCTATCTAGGTTCCCATCCCAAATAATGTTTGTGCATATTGTTGATATAACTTTATTGCACAACAAGTGTACATGGTACAAAGTATAACATCTATATGACTACTGTGTAAAACTTTCATAAGGCTAACCTAACTAATACAAGAGTGGGTGGCCCTGGTTTGGAAATGTGACCTAGGCATAAACTAAACAAGACGGCACACAGTGTTATTCATGAACGCAATCTTTCTAAGCCTAGGTCTTACTCTAGACCTGGCAAGTGTTTGGCAAAGTTCCCGGACTAGCTGACTAAAAAGCTTGCAAATGAAATCTCCGTGCCCTTGTTAAAACGCTACTGACACGCACCTGTCAGCTCTTTTGGGCTGAAAGCTTGTCGAACATAATCTTACTCATCATTGTTAGCCGAGGTTTGTTGGCAACGTTTACCGAAGACTGATACCGGAAGAGACAACTTTGCCAACTTTTGTAGGCAACGTTTACTGAAGAGTAATACCATGAGAGACACAGCGCTGAAGCCTGCTACAAATGGAAAAGACATTGTGTCAATCTCTTGTCCCGGGTTAAAGCCTGTTTATCACAGATAGCTAAGGCACCAGGCTTTCCATTATGTCGTCAGTGAATGATAAAGTCAAATGAATGAGGAAGATCTAAACTGGCAAACCTCCCAGAAAAACAGCGTCTTGCTCGCTACCTCACGTATCGCTAGACGTCTGAGAGATTAATAACAATAATTCTAAGTACTTTCAGGCGGATACAAACTAACGGTAAGTTAAAAATGTGTCAAAGGGCAAAAGAAAAGTTGCACTTACAGTACTTCCTAGTTACAGCGTAAAGAGATTCCCCAGCGTATTTTGCTTCAAAACCCTTTCCCTTTATCTAGTTACTCAGCTGACAAAAATTCAGTAGTTTTGATTCGGTTGCCTACCCTACCGTAACGTAACGTTACATGCATACGAAGAGAGCATTGGTCGCCAGTATTGTATTTTGTGTAGGTTTTCACCATGCAAACCTCTTTGATGGATTGATGAATGAATGAATAAGGAGAGGTGCATACATAGAAATGCGATTGATTTTTGTATACGGTCAAGGTGGCACCGTGGGTGTTGACTTTCAGATGTAATTTGCAATTGATGTTTTTGTCAGAGACAGAGACCTTAACTTATTCCTCTAGGCTTTGATCAACGAACTTGAACATCAAAAGTGTAAACCACAAGTTCTACGTACAGAAACTTGACCTCTATGCAAAAAAGGTTATGACTTTACTGTAGGGTGAAGTCAGGTGACAATTAGGTGAGGGTGAAGATTTTGACTTTCAGATATGATTGGTAATACATGTTTTTGTCTTGCCTTAGACCTAATCTTATTCCTCTTTTCATTGATCAACAAAGTTGAACATCAAAAGTGTAAACCACAAGTTCTACTTACAGAAACTGGACCGCTGTGCAAAAAGGTCATGTCCTTAGTAACAGGTGAAGGTGAAGATATTGACCTTCAGATATAATTGGCAATAGATCTCGGAAAAATGTTGAACTTTATTTCAACACAAAGGTGACACAAAGATCAAATTTTCAACGACCAAGTACTGTTGCCTTCGCCATGAAAGCGGCAGTGGTCGTTGAAAATTTGATCTCTGTGTCACCCTTGTGAACCAACGCAGATGAACTTTCATGCCAATAGATCTTTTTGTCCCACCTTAGACCTCTTCTTATTTTTCTTTGGTTTGATCAACGAAGGTGAAGACAATAATTATAATCATAAACAACTACTCACTAAAACTGAACCGCTAAAGGCCATGCCCTTAGTATAAAGTGAAGGAAAGTGACAAAAGGTGAAGGCGACGATTTTGACCTACAGATGTAATTGGCAAAAGATCGTTTTGTCACGACTTAGACCTATCTTATTTGATAGCTTTAATCAACAAAGGTGAACACAATAAGTATAAACCATTACTTACTGAAACAAGACTGTGAAGAAAGTCCTTACAAAGTGATCCTACTCATGACAGACGCAGACGAGGTAACCGACCTATCACGTAAGCCCCTGCCACACATAGCCAAATATGGCCCCCAAACACTAAACGAATTCCCCCCATCTATGGTTAAGAGTAGGTTGGGAGCAAGGTCGGTTGGTGTTCGGCCAGGTAGGCTACTGTTCAGCCGGGTCTTTCGAATGTTTCAGAATGTTTAAAACATTCGGGTGTGGACGGGAGGTTCTACCATGGTTAGCTGGTGGTTGGGTGGTGTTCGGGAGTAGGGACTCAAATGTAACTCAAATCCGATTGGTATGTTGAGGTAAGCATAGCTTCAGATTCTGAATGTGTGACAAGGCGTTTATGTACAGTATATCAACGCATCTCCTGGGGACGGCAATAACCAACTCTAGGCGAAACAGATCTTTGACCTTGCACCAGTGGAAATGGAGGAAACTTGCAGCCGCCTGAAGATGATATATATATTACCTTTCACAGGGTACTCTACCGTCTCTTCGAACAGCCTTCAGCAACAGCCTTCCTTGACTATTTTGTGGTAACTGAAGAAGAAAACTACCCGCTACCTATCATATTGAGCAGAGCGTTTTTTTCGGATTTTAAAGATTAAATTGATAAATGCCAGTGTGGAACTTTTTGTGATAGGTGAAAAAAATCGATGAAAGTGTGAAATCTAAAACTCATGGTAGCTTTATTCATATATGTATAAAACATCGTCTTCTCAATCAGAAGAAATACGAAGTCCTTAAAAATCTCTTAGCTCCATCAGTTCACGTGTATTTTTCACATGCACCCAAAATGTATGAATAAATTTAATGCAGTTTACGTTCACTGAACTGAGTACATTGTATATGCGTTGATAGAGTACGTGTGGTTGAGACAGCTGAACTTTCCTGGGACACGACACACGTACTCCGTATGCCTGAAGTGGAACCTGTCAAACTGTTCGCTCTCTAGTACGATCCTACTCATGACAGACGCAGACGAGGGAACCGACCTATCACGTAAGCCCCTGTCACACATAGCCAAATATGGCCTCCCGAACACTAAACAAACTACCCCTTTCTATGGTTAAGCTTGAGTAGGCCGAGACAAGGTCCGCTACTGTTCAGCCGGACCTTTTGAAGTTTTAAATGAAATTAAAACATTCGAGTGTGGGCCGGATGTTCAACCATGGTTGCCTGGGTGTTGGCCGGTGTTTGGGATTAGGTTGGGGCGGTATAGGCAGTTAGATTTGACTCAAATTTTACTAAAAGTCGATTGGTATGTTAAAGTAAGCATGGCAGTATGTACAGTATATCAACACATCCTCTGGGAGACGGCAATAACCAACTTTCAATGAAACAGGTCTTTGACCTTGCACCAGGGGAGATGGAGGAAACTTGCAGCCGCCTGAAGATGATATATATATTACCTTTCACAGGGTACTCTACCGTCCCTTCGAACAGCTTTCAGTAACAGCCTTCCTTGACTATTTTGTGGTAACTCAAATTAGATTCGTATCGAAAGGTAGGTATGACATACATATAGTCAGACTGCTCCCGAACGTCAGATCCTAAATGTGTGACAGGGCCTTTATATACTGTTTATCAACACATCTCCTGGGCGACGGCAATAACCAACTCTAGGTGAAACAGATCTCTGACCTTGCACCAAGCGAAATGGAGGAAACTTGCAGTAGTCGCCTGAAGATGATATATATTACCTTTCACAGTGTCCTCCACCGTCCTCACTTTATTCAGAACGCACGACTCCGCCTTTGCGATTTCCAACGGGGGCGTTTGTGGAGACTACCGTGTTTTCGTCAATATCATAGTTCCCATAGTTACTGCAAAAATCAATCCGCGAGCTTTCATCACATCATAATGGCCAATTAACCTATGCCCGGGGGCGACTTCATATAGACTCTCGGAATATACAATAAAGTACCCATAAACGTGATGAGAATGACAGGGACAGTGAATGGAAATGAAGTAAAATTCACAGGTGAATCAAAATATGAAGGTGACATGCTGTGTCAAGTGATGGAAAGTAGAATGGGGTAATATCGCTCTAAAAGCTATAATCAAAACAGTCCATCCATTTGGCTTATTGAATGTTACTGAGTTACATAATGATAACCCTGGGCGATGGTACTCGATAGATAATGCTCGCTATTGAATTTAAGTAAAAAAAAAAAAAGAAAGAATGGAGAGGTTCTTTCCCTTAGATTTCAATACATTCAAAGACTATAAAATATTCTTAATATATTACAATGATATAAAACACATAAATCGACATTGTTTTAAGATATACCATTGCAGCATCATTCTTGTCAGAAAATATTAAAAGGTGAAATAACCATATATGTATATTCTATGTGATCTCATTTGCAATAATCGGATTTACATGAAACAAGTTTTTTTTAATACAGTTTTTATGTTGACCCTTTTAGTGTACATTAAGCGGTGTTGAACCGTTGGCCCTTCTTGCGTCATACATGGGCGGAATATTTTCTACGAGTTTTCAGGAGTTACGAAAACATCATTTAAGTCATAGCTATCATACTTGGTAGTTAAATGTAAAAATTGCTTTTCCTGCCCCTCCCACTCTTAAAGCTTTTATCTACTTTGGCACTGACGCAAGTCAAAATGAATCTCGCTGAAACTTTTTTTGGTTATTGGTATACGGCATCAAATTCTTACTACGATCATGCGATGATTGTGACCACGTAGTAACATGCTGGCAGAAGAGTTGGGCCTCCTCTTGTAACCTAAACGTAACTTTCTGAAACTGAAAAAAAAAACTAAGTCAGAGTATAGTAGTAAACCCAACAGAGGTTATCAATAACAATTTGTTTAGGAAGATGACCTTCGTACCCTTTATAAATATCTTTGACCTTGATTTCAAAAGGAAGACTAATAATGATGATGTAGATGCAACGTGAATCGTCTGACAGTTTTCAAACCCTATCCAGTTGCTTGCTTGAGTAACGATTGTGAACCTGTCTTCTACGCCTCATACATGTTTTTGTTATTGGTCACTGTCCGCTAGTGACCATTTTCAAAGACTTCAGTGCCTGCTCGACTTTATGATCTTTGGGACGATCAAAAGATTGCTCACATCAGAGGTTCTAGTTAACTGGGCTGGGCTGCATGTCGGTTTTTGCTCTCAACTTCGATTTGGAAATTTTTAACGGGCAACACCATCGAGCCGGGTTAACAGTTGATTGAATTAGATTGTGCGTACGCGTGTTCATGCAACTCTTGGTGCTCAGAGGTTCTAGTTAAAAGGGCTGGACAGCGTGGACTTTTTTCGATCTGGCCCTTTATTGGCCAATTTTGAACGGGCAGCGACATCAAGCAGAGTTACCAGTTGATTGAATTAGATTGTGCGTACGCGTGTTCCTGCAAGTTTTGGCGGTCTTGACTTTGATCGGCGAGTTTTGAAAGGGCAAGGACATGGCTTGGTGACAAGTGCAAGGAAGTACAAATGGGATAGAGACAAATGCCCTAAGGTACGCAAGTTAGCGTTTGCACGTCTATTGTCATCCAAATCTCAAAAGTGCACGCTGGAATGTTGGCCCAAACAATTTGGAAGTGATTCAAAACTTTTTTCTTATAATGAGGTGGGCTCACCTTAATCCATACCCATCTTCCTAGACTGGAGCTTGATTGTTAGTACTGGCACCTTTCATTTTCCTTACGTGTTTCCAGCAAGGTCACAAAGTCATAGTTTTTTTTTCAACAAGACATGATCACAAGACATGGTGACGGCACACTCAAACTTATTTTTATGCTGCCACCAACGCAGACAAACGCACGGACAACAGACATACTCATTTCCACTTGAGTAAACTGGGGAAAGTTCATCTTCCTTCCTCTTCCGAATGTAATGCTTACAGAACGTCATCAAAGTGACCGAACACAACCCTTCTCTCATCAAAGTTACCTGAAACAACCCCTCTCTATTTCTTTCCTGGAAAAGCGATTCCCATTTGAGATTCTCATGACTAAACGATGGATGGAAACCTCGAGAGGCAAAACTTTGTCCATCAGTCGGTAGGCAGACGACGCCACTAGACAAGAAGCGTCAATGTTTGTACAACAGGCCATTTATATTACCATTGACACATCCGTTTTGTGATTTAAAACTGTGTGTTGAATGGGAAACGATGTTGTTAGTACGCTGTTCTAAAAATCATTCGAACCATGTGGCAAATTTATAGATGTAACCTTGAAAACTAAAGGCCCTTTTCCATCAAATCATAAAAATCGAAACGCTCAAGCTAGTATCCATTCCTTACAAAGTCAACCTTGGTGTATATCAATGCATGCGCGCGTGTCAACCTCTCTATTTAATATTTATCTACCACTCTTGCATAGATGCTGTTATTTCAGCACTAAGGACAGTACCTCTTTGCACATTGTTCTGGTTTAGTAAATAACACTTGTGATTTGGGCTTGGAGTATTTAAATTCATTGATCAAAGCCAAGAAGAATAAGATGGGGTCTAGACAAAAAATATCTATTGCCAATTCTATATGAAAGTGAAAACCCACGATGCCAATATCAACTTATACCAGGGCAGCCCCTTTCTTCACAGCGGTTCAGTTTCAGTAAGCAGTGGTTTATACTTAATGTCTTCGTTGATAAAAAAAACAAGGAAAAGATTAGGTCTAAGGCGAGATAAAAAGATCTATTACCAACTATATCTGAAAGTTAAAATCTTCATTCTCATCTATTGTCACCCTATTACCACCCTAGGAGACATAACCTTTTGGCACAGCAGTCCAGTTTCTGTAGGTAGTGGTAGTTTCTGTAAGTCGTAACGTTTCTTGTGGTTTAAACGTTTGATGTCCAACTTTGTTGATCAAAGAAAAGAAGAAAAAGGCGAGGTCTCCGACAAAGCATTTACTGTGAATTAAACCTAAAAGTCAAAACCCACGATGCGACTCTAGTGACTCTTTGTGACTTTGTGACTCTGAACCCATGTAGACGCAACTTGAAACGTCTGACAGTTTTCAAAACCAGTTGCTTCAGTAACAATTTCTTGTGCACCTGTCTCCTACGCCTCATTTTTTTCAGTTATCGGTCACTGTCCGCTAGTGACCATTTTCAAAGACTTCAGTGCGTGCTGGACTTTATGATCTTTGGGACGATCAAAAGATTGCTCACATCAGAGGTTCTAGTTAACTGGGCTGGGTTGCATGTAGGTTTTTGCTCTCGACTTCGATTTGGAAATTTTTAACGGGCAACACCATCGAGCCGAGTTACCAGTTGATTGAATTAGATTGTGCGTACGCGTGTTCATGCAACTCTTGGTGGTCCTGACTTTGATCGGTGAGTTTGGAAGGGGCACGGAAAATTGCTTATGGGATACAGACAAATTCCTTAAAGTTCCCAAGTAGTTCTCGTTTGCACGTCTTTTTTTTTTTCATTTGCAACCTCTTACGTTTACGTTGGGCTGTTGGTCAGAATATTTGGGAAGTGATTCAAAACTGTTTTTCTGATGATGTGTGGGTCAAATTAGGTGGCTCATCTTAATCCAAATCCATCTGTTGTTGGAAACGCTGTTGTTAGTACGCTCTTCTAAAAATCATTCGAACCGCGAGGAAAATTTATAGTTGTAACCTTGAAAACTAAAAGCCATTATCCAACAAATCATAAAAATCGAAACGCTAAAGCTAGTATCTATTCCTAAGTCAATCCTGGTGTATATCAATGCATGCGCGCGTGTACATGTCGACCTATCGAATATTTATCTACCACTCTTGCATAGATGCTGTTATTTCAGCACTAAGGACAGGACCTCTTCGCACATTGTTCCGGTTTTAGTAAATAACACTTGTGATTAGGGCGTGAAGTGTTTAACTTCGTTGATCAAAAACCAAGAAGAATAAGATGAGGTCTCAGGTGTAACAAAGAAGATCTATTGCCAATTATATATGAAAGTAAAATCCCCACAATTCCACCATCATTTTATAAGGACAGCTCCTTTCTTCACAGTCTTGTTTCAGTAAGTAATGGTTTATACTTATTGTGTTCACCTTTGTTGATTAAAGCTATCAAATAAGATAGGTCTAAGTCGTGACAAAACGATCTTTTGCCAATTATATCTGAAGGTCAAAACCGTCGCCTTTACCTTTTGTCACCTTCCTTCACTTTATACTAAGGGCATGGCCTTTAGCGGTTCAGTTTTAGTGAGTAGGATCGTAGAGAGCGTACAGTTGGACAGTCTCCACTTCAGGCATACGGAGAACGTGTGCCGTGTCCCAGGAAAGTTGAGCTATCTCAACCACATGTGCTCCATTGGATATACAATATACTCAGTTCACTGAACGTAAACTGCATTTACTTATGAATTGGCACTTGTAAATTTCTCATTAGTAAAGAAACTCAATCAATTGGTTCTATAATAAACTCCATATGTATACATTTTGGGTGCATGTGGAAAATACACGTAAACTTCATACAGGATAAGATTCAAGCCACGCCTACCTTAACATACCAATCCACTTTTAGTTAAATTTGAGTCAAATCTAACTGCCTATCACGCCCCAACCTACTCCCAAAGACCGGCCAACACCCAGACAACTATGGCCGAAACCCCCATCCACGTCTGAATGTTTTAAAGCTTCTGAAACATTCGAAAGGCCCGGCTGAACAGTGGCCGACCTTGCCGAACACCAGCCGACCTTGCTCCCGAACTTGTCCTATAGGTCGAAGGGAGTTTGGCTGGTGTTGGGGAGACCATATTTGGCTATGTATGACAGGGGCTTACGTGATTGGTCCGTTACCTCGTCTGCGTCTGTCATGAGTTGGATCGTACTAGAGAGCGTACAGTTTGACAGGCTCGTCTTCAGGCATACGGAGAACGTGTGCCGTGTCCCATGGAAAGTTCAGCTGTCTCAACCACACGTACTCTATCAACGGATACACAATGTACTCAGCTCAGTGAACGTAAACTGCATTTGCTTATGAATTGGCACTTGTAAATTTCTCATTAGTAAAGAAACTCAATAGCCTGGGTACCATCCTACTTGTATACCGGGGCTCCCACACTCGCTTCCCTAAGAAGTACTTCTTAGGGAAGCGAGTGTGGGAGCCCCGGCATACAAGTAGGATGGTACCCAGGCTAGAAACTCAATTGGTTCCATGATAAACGCCATCCATGTGTATACATTTTGGGAGCATGTGGAAAATACACAGGATAAGATTAAAGCCACGTACGCCTACCTAAACATACCAATCGACTTTTAGTTAAATTTGAGTCAAATCTAACTGCCTATCACGCCCCAACCTAGTCCCAAACACCGGCCAACACCAAGGCAACTATGATTGAACCTCCAGCCCAGACCCGAATGTTTTAAACCTTCTGAAACATTCGAAAGGCCCGGCTGAGCAGTAGCAGACCTTGCAATTGTTCCCGAACTTGTCCTATAGGTACCCATGGTTGAAGGGAGCTTGGCTAGTGTTCGGGGTGCCATATTTGGCTATGTGTGACAGGGGCTTACGTGATAGGCTGGCTGTCATGAGAAGGATCTTAGAGAGCGAACAGTTTGACAGGTTCCACTTCAGGCATACGGAGTACGTGTGTCGTGTCCCATGGAAAGTTGAGCTGTCTCAACCACACGTACTCTATCAACGGATATACAATGTACTCAGTTTAGTCAACGTAAACTGCATTTGCTTATGAATTGGCACTTGTAAATTTCTCATTAGTAAAGAGGCTTAATTGGTTCTATAATACACTTCATACGTTTTGGGTGCATGTGGAAAATACACGTGAGCTGAGGGAGCTAAAGAATTTTCAAGAACTTCTTATTTCTTCTTATTGAGCAGACGATGATTTATTTATATGTTACCTTGGGTTTTAGAGTTAAAGCTACCTCGAATTTGTTCACCTTTCACAAAAATAAATCTCCATACTGGCATTTATCAATTTAATCTTTAAAACTTGAATAACCGCACTCCTCAATGCGTTAGTGGGTAGTTTTCTTCTTAAGTTATCACAAAATACGTAAGGAAGGCAGGTACTGAAGGTTTTTCGAGGGAATTATTTTCCTTTGTACTATCGCTCATTGATTTTCGTATCCTGACGCCGGAAAGCCTTGTCACAGCTCTAAGCCCACCGTCCTTAACATTTGCCGTCAGGGCATCTCCGTAGCTGGCTTTTAAGGCGTTGAAATAAGATTGATAAGGTTTACGGATTTCTTGGAAAACGAAATTGCTTTCGATTGTGTTTTGCAGACAGGGGCCAAGGACCCCTACCTCGACACTAAGTAAATATCTCAGAGCCAAGAATGAACAGAAGCTTGCAGACAGCTACTTTTCTTCAAGACACGATTACCAGGCTAAAAGGCTTGAGGAGAAAATGGACCCATTGTCCAAATTTCTCGGAAAAAAGCTAGGAAACTGAGTAAAAGTTCGTCTTGTGGAGCTGATACAAAAGTCCATATTTTAAAACCGGCAGTGCCAGTGAATCAACCTGTCAAGACATCCGGTTGATGCCTTTTATCCGTTTCAGGGAAAGATGCGGATGACAATCACATGGCCTGGTTTGCTCGTAGGGGGCATAATGTTTAAGCGTGTCTCGAGACCGTGCAATACATGAAAAATGTGAAGGTAACACCCGTCTGTAGTTCTAATATACGAGGATAAATCAAAATGTTGCTTGCCTCAAGCAGAATAAACGGGCATAAGTCGCATTCTGGGGCACAACTATAGATTTGACAACTACACTGAAATATGACATTTTCTTAGAATAGTCAGACGATGACAGGCACTATTCAATGAATAAAGGATTTTGGGCAAAAATTGGATATGGTTTGGTTCAGTCTGTCCCAGAGGGACAAGGTCATTAATTACTTCTACAACTGTGTCACTCGCTGTGTCACAGGTTTTTCATGACATGACCTCCTTGACAGCTGGTGTTGTTTCCCTTGCACGACAAAGAAAGGACGCCATGGTGAATGAGAAAAAGACACCTAAAATATGTGCAGTCACCTTTAACAAGGTCTGAATATTTCATGGAGGTCTGAGATCTCCGAATTCTTGTTTTCTGTGCTTGAGCACCTGTCTTCGGCTTTAGCCTTTCTTCGTTTAACACTTAAACCAATTCCTGACAGAAAGTCATACATTAATTAGGTCAATCAACAACCAAAGTTACATGAGAAGTATTTTTGTGACTTTAAATTCAAAGCGGTTGGGCCCCTAGCGGTATTATGCAAACTACATGAAAGCCAGATTTAGATCTGTTTTCATAAATCAAATAAACTAGGTCCCCCGGGAATCCATATTTTCTAAAGGCTTTTAGGTTTCCCGCCTGTAAATGTCAAGCCGTGTATTCTTGACAGCAGACTGATCAAATCTGGCCCCTTTCGTTAAGGTGATTCAGTAGAGGGTAATATATCCACGACTTACGGGGCAAAGTTGTGAGTCGCCCAGCTAAGGCCACAGCAAGTAATTTCTATGGACATCAGCGCGCGCATTAATTTTCGCCTGGCTTTGGAACACAGTGGTCGACGTGCCGAAAATGGGCAAAGATGCCTGCTTTCATGCCGGAACGTGGATGGCAGATATATATTAAGAGAGGGGGCAAGACAAGGCTCCGATTTATTGTTTTGTCTTTTAATTTGATGCAGTGATGTATTTCATCCCTTTTATATATGATGGTGGGGTGGTTGTGTGTATGTGATGTTCCCACTGAATCGAAACCATGGAAATGATTGAAAACTTTTATTTTTCAAAGCCGTAAGTAATGGATACTGTAATAGTTGGCAGTAAACTTAGCACAATATAGGCATCATTTCTTGTTTAACAAGGTTTATGATGTCAAAATTTGAAGATGAAGGAACCTTGTTTGTTTTTTTTGGCCCGCCTTTTTTTTCGCCCTATGGCATTAAATTTGGAGTCCGCGGAGGATGTCATCCATAAAATTTATTTCTTGTGGGCTAAACCAGCGCAAGTCATGAAAATTCATACGCGTGCAGCTAGACATATCACGCAGACACTCGCTTGACGTGACAGTCTTCAGACACGGGCAAGCTAGCTCTTGGCAAGGTAAGATCATTCCAACCGTCTTCCCCGTTGTTTAGCATCATTTCAACGTGTTTGCATCCCTAAGCTTGTACGTACATGATCATTGTGAACATATGTCAATGACAGTGACAATTTTTGTCCCTGCTATAATGCTATAAAGACACCTACTGTCTTCACGATGGATCTTGTGTACACATGTATGTATTTTTCTCGCGTAATATGTAAGACTTGATGAATTTATGTAAAAAATTGGTTCAGCATAGAATTACTCTTGTAACGTCTAGCTTTTGCAATTGTGATACTTATGGTATGGTATACAACTATTATAGAGACAAAAAATATTTTAATATTTGTCAATAGGTCGCACAAAAAAATCACAGATTCGCCCGCTTCGTATTTTTGCTGATTTAAAAAAGACAGGCTTTGAATCGATCCAAAACGTTCATATTTTGGCCCAAACCGTTGAAGAAAGTCCCTTCTCTTCAGAGTTGTCACAGATGTTACATCCATAATGCAGTGGTTGGATTATAAGTTCGAATTTCATTGCGTGAATTACAAACTAGCCTGGTATATTGACTTCATGGCTACTATGATCATAGCATGTTGGGCTATCATAGGATGCCTAGGGCTGTTTTTATTTTTTCTTCCTCTCGCTTCAAAACAAAATAAAAAAAAACGAGAACTAACAAATCAAATTGGTGTGGCCTTAATTTGACTTTTCCCATTTCTTTCAGTGACACTAAAATGGGAACCGCATAATGCATTTTTTTTTCGGTTGCGGTACACGTTCTTGTTATATGGGCACGTACTCCAATTTTCGTTGACATGTTAGCTGGTCCGGTCGACCATTTAGAAGCACCTTTCATCACTTATAGTCAGATAATGCATACCGAAAGCTTTCTACGCATGCCGTATTAGATCAGAATGGCTGAAGCGAGCTTAGCATGTCTACAAGTAAAAGTTTGGCCCGTGATATTAAATCTGTCGGACGCACAAACGCGTACCCAGATTTTTCACTCAATTTCAGGCAATAATCGCACAAGAAGAGACTTCCATAGTCGTTTCATACATAGCTGGTTTTGAGCAGTTGCGTCTACTATATTTGCATTGCTGTTTCTTCAATTCAATATTTTAACTACAAACGCTGAATGGTGTTGCTAATAAGGATATTTGTCTTCCATGTTGTTCAAAAGAAAGTAGCCATAAATTCCTTCTAGCTACCTCGGCGTTGTGTTGTTATTTTTTTATAAATAATAGAAAATTGTTTTTTATTTCTTGAAAATAAAATGGTGTTGCTAATAAGGATATTTGTCTTCCATGTTGTTCAAAAGAAAGTAGCCATAAATTCCTTCTAGCTAACTCGACGTTGTATTGTTATTTTTGATAAATAATAGAAAATTGTTTTTTTTTTTTATTTCTTGAAAGTTATATTGTCAATCAATTTCTAATTACTAAACGCTTTTAAAAATGCATGTCTAATTGTGAAGCTATTGAGTGCCTCCAAAATCTATCATTGTTTGCGTGCCTGATTAAATTAATATGCATACCGGAGCCAAGAATACAATGAAATGAAATTAGATATCCGCGCTCGTGATTGTCTAGACAATATACCATAACAACGTAGCATGGATTGGAACGTATGTTGTGTAAAAGACATTAATATTTTAAACGATTTGCGTATTAAAAACAGATTTTCTATCAATAACAAAAGACTGTATGTAAGAAATGATGCAAGACAATGGATTCTACATCTAGGTCTACATTGTATTTCTGTAATCTGTATCGATTGGCGAATTTGTTAGTCACTATCCTCACTATGAGACCGAAAGAAACAGATTATTTCAGACAGTTACAACAATTTCTCCATCCTTTCGTCATTTAGAAGATCACCAAAAAACTGCATTTCTACTAAGATCACAAAACCCACTAATTATGCAGAATGTGGGACTATTCATTATCCACTGCCTTCAAAGAAGAAGTCGAACCCCATAATAGCTAGCTTTTCCAGACAGTTGTTACCTGTCTCCTGTTACTGTACTGCAATGAGTATTATTACATAATACTTGATTGTAAAAGCAATTAGCCTACGGGCATGATTTTGCGAATAAAGTTTCTAATGTTATTTAAAAGCCCATTTCACATATTCAGAACCTTCCCCCGATCAGCTAAGAATTGTTGGTTAAGGCCACACCAATTCTATTTGTTGGTTCTAGGATATTTTGTAGAAATATGGCTAACTAAAAATAAGTAATGAAAGCAAAGTCTGAGGACCTGGTTGACTCAGTTTTATGTAGTAAATACAGGCATACTAAGTTTTCTTCCTAGCCCTCTTATGATGTCCGCCTACTATCTTTTGAACTTAAATGCCCGAAAACCAACGAAATGAGTTGGTGAGGCCTAAAGTTCGGAAGTAGTTTGACTACTTTTAGGCAACGCCTACCTTTAAATTTGAATCGAATGGAATTTGAATTAAATTTGAGCAACATTTGAATGCCAACTACGCCCCACCTACCCCCAAACACCAACCAACCATGGCCCAACCCTCCCGCCCACACCCAACTGCTTTAAACATTTTCGCTAATGCAGCTCCCGAACTATTCCCAACAATAGCTGGTGGGCGTTCGAATTCGGCTCTCAAGACTTAGAATGAATGTACACATTTATGCAAAGTATAGAGTGCATCATGTGTATTTCACTTACGTACTTTTATACGATACTATTCCCTGTATTTCTAATTAGGTTTCAATGATCCTATTCTTTGTATTTCTCTCAAGCTGAGTGACCCCCTTTGCCTGGCATCCCTGTCTTTGTCCACCAGCTTTTGTACAAAAAGTCATGTTACTTAGGCCACAAATTGACCACAAAAAGTCAAAAGGCCAAAAGTCTTTCGAAGCCTTTAAGATAGACCTCAAAGTGATTCAGCAGCTTTGAGTTGCAAATGTGGGGGTATTGAAGCCTGCGATGTTGGTTTCATATTCACTGAAAGGCGCTTTTACCTCTTTACCGTCTTTGCATTGCGGATAAGAGCTTTCCTTACTTTTGTACATGCCGGCGTAACCTACGGGGCAATTGGTGTCAGACATGGTACAAAAGGTCTCCATCCTCCTATCTTTAAGTTAGTACTATATAACTACGGGTAGGGAGAGAATTTTTTTTACCTCCGGAGAAGGAGATATCCTTCCGCGGAAGGGTACTGTTTTCGCATGTTTGTGTGTTCGCAGCTGTAACTCACGTTCTAGATCTGTTAGACGAATTTCGTTGATTTTTGGTAAATATATATAATTAGGTATTAAGGTTCAGATAATGTGGATTGTTTATCAAATTATATCTATAACAATACGCAGTGATGTGTACAAAAATGCTAATATAAAAAATGCATAGACTTCTTTTAAAAAGAACTACACTCGTCTTTTTAACAAAAGGTTAAGTCTACCCGTCAGCCTATATTCATTCTTTCAATAGGACATATGACGCACTTGAAACTGATATGAGTTACAGATATGTCACCTGCGTGAACCCATCTCAACTTCAAAAGATGAGCTTTAAAAGCTTTCCACGATGACGTCTTAAATCTATATGTCATTCGATTAATGCCCCGTTCTTATTCAACGACATATAAGAAAACTTGGAAGTGAACTTGGAAAGAAATATGAAAGACTGATGCACTTCGTCAGATCAACACTTTGTGCTTTTTGTAACTAATTAAAGTGGCAATGACATTCAATTACCGGGATTTAAAATCCACATTGAAAAGGAAGCGAACTTTTGACAAAGAAATGTCTTCATAAAAGTGTAATCTTATTTGCTCTAGAACCGGCATGAAATCGCTTCACCCGATTGGTTAGTTACAGCCATCTCTCATGACGTCACGAACATTAGGTAACGCCACCTCCTTTAATCGACCTTATCCTCAAATTCTTCTCTTTGCCATTGTCGTAAAATGCCAATGCACGCCATTGACGTCTGGATGCAAAATCCAATCTTTCAACATGCTATGAGGTGTCATATGGAAAGAATTAGTGCTCATTGACCAAATGAGATTTGTAAATTGACTGCGAATAGTCTGCATATTTCCATTGAACTTGCTCATCCAAATAAACTTTATCAGCTCCCTTGTCTTGACGCTGATAGTTTGAAGTACTTGTATTTCCTTACTTCCGATAACCTCTTACTTTTAGTTCCACGGCGAGAGCTTTATATTATTGCACCGTTAATAAGTTCTCTTCTAGCTGGCATGATTACACTGCCGTGACTGTCGAAATATCAGACTCTAAGTCCTCCTATAGAAACAGCTTCTTTCCACGCTCTGCAAATTCATCGAACTCCGTTTGTATCCAATAGTCAGAAAAGCTAGTTTTATACGTAAGGTGGGGCACGCTTAAAAGAAGAAGAACAATAGACTAACCACACTTTTGATCTTGTCATAAGCGAGCCATACAGTTTGAATATAGAAGTCAAGTTTTGTCTGGAAGGATTGCTACATTTCTCATTACGAGTTCAAGAACCTCTACGACCCCAAATCTGTGTCAAACCCCCGGACGGTTAATCATATTATCTACATTGATCATTCCAGTAAAATCATTTAATGTGTAGAATTGGTAATGACATCACCAACCTTTCAATACGCTCACTTTGCCAGATTGTCTCAATCTTACAGATTAGCAGGTCTTGCTTTTAAAGACCCTTACGACCCTCAAGTACTGTCCGGAAGATTACCACCTTTCCCATCATGACCTTAGGAACGTCTTAAGACCCAAATTAATGACCCAGACGGTTAATCCGTGACTGTCTACACTGATTATCCGAATAAAATGTGTGGGATGGTAGGAACATTAGCAATCTTTTAATCGCCAGATTATCTCCAAGCTACAGGTTAGAAGTTCCTGTTACTCAAGACGCCTATGACCCTTACATTGTATTCAGAAGATTACTACCTTTCGCATCATTATCTTAAGAACCTCTAAACCCATATTTGTGCAGCGCACCAGACAGTCATTATGAACACTGATCATCCGAATAACATGTAAAGGATAATGATGGTATCTCAGCAAACTTTTAATGGGCCCAGATTGCATCAATCTTATACAGTTTAGCCGTTCTTACTCTGAAGACCCTTACGTTCCTGAAATACATTAATACGGATCTGTAATAGAAGGTCCCGATGTCTGTTGTGGTTCACGTCATACACACACAACCACAAGCACATAATTATAACCTGGAATTAGGTTTATTCATCATAACAACCTAAACTTTGTCACAAATGTTCATTCCAGGATGTCTAACAGAAATGTACGACGTCATTGCCAATGATACAAGGAGATTTACTCTTCTTGCTCACATGATTGTATCGTGACTGTCCAAATACTAGACTTTAATTTCTCTGTTTCTCTGTTTTCTAAGTTTCTCTGCACATCCATGTCACTATAACGCCAAAAATCCCTAACACTCACAACAGTTTCACTAAGCTTGCATCAGCCTTGGGGCACACTCAAAAATAGAAGAATAACCATCAACAATCGTGGTTCTAGTCATGCACAGACAAAACTATAAGCCGTGCAAATTTGCACATAACTTCTGGAATTAGGTTCTTTCATCATGACAACCTGATCTGTATGTCACAAATGCCCCTGTAGGCATCATTCCAGGATGTCTATCAGACATGCACGTCATTGCCGATGACACAAGGAAGATTTACAAGTTTTCCTGTACATCCATGTCACTATAACGCCCACAAATCCTTACATTCACAACAATTTCACTAAGCTTGCATCAGACTTGGGGCACGGTCAAAAATAGAAGAATAACCATCAGCAATCGTGGTTCTAGTCATGCACAGACAAAACTATAAGCCGTGCAAATTTGCACATAACTTCTGGAATTAGGTTCTTTCATCATGACAACCTGATCTGTATGTCGCAAATGCCCCTGTAGTTATCATTCCGGGATGTCTAACAGACATGCACGTCATTGCCAATGACACAAGAAGATTTACAAGTTTCCCTGTACATCCATGTCACTATAACGCCAAAAAATCCTTACACTCACAACAGTTTCAAGTGTTAACTATGCTTGCGTCAGACTTTGGGCACACTCAAAAATAGAAGAATAATATATTATCGATCATCAATCGTGGTTCAAGTCATCATACACGTACGCACAAAACCATAAGTCGTGCAAATACGCTCATAACTTCTAGAATTAGGTTTATTCATCATAACAACCTGATCTGTATGTTACAAATGGTCCTGTAAACATAATTCCAGGATTATGAAGCAAGTTTAAACTGTAACATCCAACACAAGAAATTGGACTCAATTGGAGTCGTGGGGTCGTGTGGCGTAGCGGCAGAGTGCGCGACTCGGAACTTAGAGTCCCGGGTTCGAGTCCTGACATGCCACCGATCTTGTGCCCTTGGGAAAGGCACTTTACACGGCTTTCCTCACTTAGCTCAGGTGTAAATGAGTATTGTCCTGTCATGTATTTGTCCCCTGTGTTGGTGGCGGCATTAATATAAGTTGAAAAAAATTGAGTGTGTCGTCACCACGTCTGGTGATTACATGTTGGAATTAAAAAAAATTGGACCCAAATTTTCGACTGTACAACTCCAGTCTTTGTCAAGGAATGAGCAATCCACCGCTTCCGTGACGTTACGCAGATAACACGCGTGACTCCGTGAGCAGTGGATCATAGGTTGCAGAAAGTCTGTGGCGCCCCCATTTCTACTAAGGGATGGTTGTAATACTCTGATGTAGATGGCCTCTTTAATCCCTCGTGCAAAAAAAGTCCGGTTCTGATCATGAGTCCAAGATTCTTACTGGACAAAGTAAGAATCTTGGACTCAGAACCGGATGACACAAAAATATGTTTTTCATGTGCCTTTGGAGCTTTAGCTAACATGTGTAATCCCTCCTTTGCTGTCGCTGTCTGACATATTTGATGGATTAATGCCATTCTGCTACAATGTATGTCTAAAGGTCGCTGTTATACATAACGAGGTATACATGCTCATGCGAAATAGGTCAGACAGTGGAAGAGTTCTGTGTCTATACATATGGGTTCTGCCATTTGATTGAAATATACACTTTTAAACCATGACGGATTGCTATATATACTTCAAGGTTTAAAAAGGTAGATTTCCCAGAGGGAATTTCGCGGTCATTCAACCAAGTTCAATCAACCCAATTCCATACCTTACTGATATTTACAAGTTAAAGAAAATCATAAAATGGTGAGTAAAGCAAAAGACGTTCTGTTGGCTGTGCCATGTCATTAAACATAGCGAGGCGTACACGCTCATGCGAAATAGGCCAGACAGTGGAAGGGTAACCTTTTGTGCTATGTCTATACATATGGGTTCTGCCATTTGGTAAAAACGTCTACCTCTTAAACCATGACGGATGGCTTTTTCTTGTTCCTAAAGGCATCCAGTATGTCAACTTCGGGGGCTAGATTTCCAAAGGGAACTTCGCGGTCAATCAACCCAATTTCATACCTTACTGATATTTTACAAGTTTATGAAAAACATAAAATGATGAGTAAAGCAAAAGGCGCTCAGCTAGCTACATGTTATGTCACTAACCCCATCTAGACGTGACCTTCTTTTGTAACGTAGGACGACATAGAATCCAGTGGCGCCAGACGGCAATGGCAGAAGTACTATATACAAGCCCAAAGGGAAGGTTTTAGAGTATTGTGTCATCAGACTAGCTACTGTACTTCCCTAGACAGGTTGAGACCTTTTTGTCGCCTCATTTGCATGCCTCGCCAGACCCAGGCGTTAGAGCGTCCAAGGAAGTGTGTTAGTCGGTCATAAACCCTTTCTCCATGAATGTCTGAGAGGATCTATATTTACCAGAGATGGAAGCGTCTGTCCTGTTTCTTTGCCTGTGCGTTAGAATCTGCTGAATGCTTTCTTGACCTTCGAGGTTAAAACTTTTGCGAGATAGCGGTAAGCAAGACCGCTACATCAGGACGTCTGTCTACAGGTTTCTAACTCGGTGAACTTGTCTTAAAATGTTTTTCAGTACTTTGTCTAGAATATTCTTGTGGTACGCCGGTGAAGGGTAGACATTCAGGTTTTTTTTGCATGTTCTTGTAGTAAGTACCTCCATGAAAATGGAAGTAATAGTTTTTGGTATGTCTGTGTGTGTGTGTGTGTGCGTGTTTGTCCGTGTGGTCCATAGGTCAGGTTGTAATGGATCTGGTTGGGTTCAATCTTCCCCAAAGCCATTAATTTCGTCTACATCTGGTAGTCCTTTTTTCGATACATGACCTCCTTGACAGCTGACAGCTGGGGCTGTTTCTCTTGCACTATAAAGATACGATCTAAACATTTCATGGAGGTCTGGGGTGTCCGAATTCTTGTTTCAAATTGAAAGGATGTGTGAAGCAATGGTCAATGTCAAGCATACTCATAAAAGCTTTTTTTCATGAAAGATTGTTGCTGAGGTATGCATACGAAACTTGACCGGTCAAAACCTGTAAACCAGCACCTAGATTTAAACGCAAAGCAGAAGGATCAAGTGGCGTCAGACGGTTAAGACATGCCTACTGCTAAAAGGAAATTGAACCACTGGAGTTGAATCATTGGAATAGCTTCGAATCGGGACAGATGGGTTTAAACTGACTGCCGGCATGGCAAATAGACTACAGTAATCCCCTTATAATTAGCAATGTCTGGTAGACATGGAGATTACTTAGTTCACCATCATCATTTATCAATTACCGTTGTCTAGCCGGGGCAGAGTAGGCTATAAGTCCAGGTTCACCTAGTAATAAGTACACGTATATGGGTATAGACTAACACGTGGATCTGTTTTTTACGAGTGTATTTGTGACAAGAGCTCCTATTCTGCTTTATGGCTTTGCGTTAAAGTCTACTTGATTGCTGCATTCACCTTTATATGGAGATAAGCCCATTATTCCTCGTCAAAGTACAACATGGAAAACATATATAAAGACCTACGTGTACCCTTAGGCCATATAGAACTATTTCTTAACTATATATGTTTCAGTTTTGTGGTTTGCGTCATGTTTTGTCAGTTTTGTTGAATGTATTTTTAAGAAATGTCAATACAACGAAAGTCTGCTATTTCCTGGAATTTTGTTTCAAACACTGATTTATGCAGGAAAGGAAAAAGTTATGTGAATTCGTTTGCAGAACCATGAAGTGTGGGTGAAGCCATTACCAGGGGAACATTTAACTTAATTTACAAGAGACGGCTGTGGGCCATATGAGCTTTTTACCACGCAGACCTGCCAACAAAGTTTTCAACTTGAGCTGAGAAAGAAGTCGCAAGAACTAGGTTGGACTGGTTCCAGACCGTGAAGAAAGACGAGCAACTCTACTGAAGACGCTGGACTAATGGCATCAGACCGTTACCTACTGACCGAGACAAATGGAGGCCACGATCTGCGCCAATAGCTCTAGACGTGGGAGTTAGTAAGTGTGTCTGAGTACGTTGGAAAGTGGGCTGTAGACGTTGCCGTCGTGAGAGTCTGAGAGGATCTATCTTCACCATTGTGAAGCAAGTTTAAACTGCAATTTCCAACACAACAAATTATACTCAATGTGAATTCGCACATAACGTCTGGAATTAGGATTGTTAACAACCTTAACTTTATGTCACAAATGCTCCTGTAAACATCATTCCAGGATGTCTAACAGACATGTACGTCATTGCCGATGACACAAAAAGATTTACTCTTCTTGCTCACATGATTTCACTGTCGTGGCTGTCCAAGTACTAGACTTTAAGTCCTTATACAGCAAATTTTTTTCTGCACATCCATGTCACTACATGTATAACGCCAAAAAGCCCTAACACTCACAACAGTTCCACTAAGCTTGCATCAGACTTGGGGTTCGGTCAAAAATAGAGAAATTGGACTCAATTGGACCCAAATTTTTGACTGTACAACTCCAGTCTTTGTCTAGGAATGAGCAATCCACCGCTTCCGTGATGTCACGCAGATAACACACGCAGATAACACACGCAGATAACACACGTGAGCAGTGGATCATGGGTTGCAGAAAGTCTGTGGCGCCCCCCGTCTCTGTTGAGGGATGGTTGTAATGCCCTGGTGTAGATGGCCTCTTTAATCCCTCGTGAAAAGAAGTCCGGTTCTGTGCCCAAGATTCCTACTTTATCCAGAGAGACTGAATGTCCAGACGACTCTATGTGTACATGTTGTGAGACCTCCGAAGTAGTCGAGCTAGGTCGTTTGTGTTCTAGGAACCTTATCTTTACAATTCCTTTTGGGAAAAAAAGCTGGTATATTTTCTTCGCCAGTGAGTTCGAACTAGCTTTAAGACGAGAGTAGTCCCATTGCCCCCCTTTAAGCCATAAGGGCACAGTATGACGTTGAAAGGTAAAACGCGTAAAGCTTCATCTACCAGTATCTTTAACCCTGGCGAACAACTATAAGTCTTCACCCGTGTGCAGCGAAGAAAGTCCCATTGTCACAAACTCTTAGCAATCCAGCTTCTGCAGATCCAGAACTCTTAGCTTTCGGAGCAGGCGACTATGCCCTAATGTTCAGGGAGTTTAAGTCAGTACATGACCTGAAAAGACTTTGTTCGGGAAGTTGTTACGTGGTTCTTACCGATGAAGTAAAAGCCATTAGACTGGCTCCGAACAAAGACAAATAGAGTGCGTTGCGTTCCACATGTATAATGAGAGATGGGGGTTACGAAGTTGAAGTATACGTACGTGAGTTGGCCATGAACGTGGTCCCGGAATGGCTGCAATGATCTACTTCTATTATGAAAGATTAATATAAGAAAGGGTGAAAACCCCCCTCATAATCGCAGGCCAAACTTGACAAAAGTTATCAAAATGGCAATCCCTTGTCTTACATGTGGCCCTATCATAATTGAGCGGTGGGAAAGTGAAGAAAACAATGATGGGGTTCGTGATTTGGCTCATATCTAGTCGAAAATAGTGACGACACCATTTTACACATTTGAATGAGAACAAGTGTACAATAAAAGGTATTTATGTAAGGAAGAAGAGAGGAATCGCAAGCCGGTACCACACCTCACCATCTAAAAGCAAAACAACTTCAGATCTGTGCATTGGAGCGCCAAAGAGAGCCACCGAGTGCGTAACTCTATTACCGGAACTCAAACTTGATTTACCAAAACCGATGCCTGTTTCACGCCAGATTTACGTACGCCTACATGCCTTGGATGAAATGAAATAAACGATGTTTAAAAAAGATCATCTTATAAGCATTCGTGACGTCCATGTTAAGCCTATCACGTCCGAATGATGAGCACTGATGTCTCAACAAGTTGTGCCTTCGCCTTATATGGTTATCAAAGGAAAAAGGCATATTGCCAAGTACCAATGGCAGAAACTTTCTTAACTATCTCAGTGAGGTAGCATAGAGACATGTCAATGGGAAATGCACTTCACACTTATTTTATGTAGTAATAGAATCTGGTTTTCGATGTTGCCGCCAGTTAAAAGTTTTAATTTCTTTCTCTTAATCCACTTGTATTTTATGTCAAAACACTTCATTTTGCCATTGATTTTATTGTCTGACAACAGTTACATTTACGTTGTTGAGTACTCATGTAGATTTATTGTCTGTGTTTCAGCCTACTTTCATCATCATCATCATCATTCATCCTCCGTAGAGGTGGAGCATACAAAGTTAGTTCGCCACAACTGTCTGTCATACATCACTGAGAAAAGTTCATGTCCCTCCAAGCCAGTTTCAGTTTCAATAAGTTTCTTAACTGTTATGTTTGGGCGTCCAACTCTTCTCTTACAGGTATCAGGGTTCCAGAGTAGAAGCCTACTGGCTGGTTCTTCACTACGTATTACATGACCGGCCAAGCTTAGTCGTCGACATTTGACTACTGAAGTTACATTTGGTAGCGAACCGTATAACTGTTCATTAGTAGTATGTTTCCACCATGGTGTATTGAAAACCACTCGTGTATGTTCCGTTTAGTTTTCTAGAATGTGACATATTCATGACCCATGATTCTGACCCATACAAAAGAATTGTTTCAATACATGCCTTAAACACTTTGATCTTAGTTTGTTTTCTAATGGGCGCTTTCCAAATCTTATGTAATGAGTGAAGAGCACTCCATGCCTGTGCGATCCGCACATCCATGTCATGAACACTATCAGAGTACCCCCCTAAGTATTTGAAATCCGCAACGCATTCGATTTCAGTGCCATCAGTGGCAAAAAGTAAACTGTCAGTAGTAGGGTTTAGATGCATGAACTTTGTCTTGGAAGCATTCAAGTATAAACCTATTTTTTGACATGAAGTTTCAACTTTTGTGAGAAGATTTTGTGCATATTTTATTGAGTTTTCCAATAAAGCAATATCATCAGCAAAATCAAGGTCTGGGAGGGTTTCAGCTGGGTATCGTCGGCTCCGACGACGACGGAGAGTAAGCCCGTCTGATTCTGAAATCGAAGACCGGAGCGCATAGTCGAGGCAAATAACAAAAAGGAAAGGGGCCAAAGGATCGCCCTGCAGGACTCCAGTGTTAATGCTAAATGCATCGGTTTCTCCCTCAGGAGTAATAACCACAGCACTGGTGTCCTCGTACATGACTCGAATAGCGCTGACGACATCCAGCGGAATCCCGTACGCTTCCAAGATATGAAACATTTTGTGGCGATTAATCGAATCGAAAGCCTTGCGGAAATCGATAAACACAAGTACTGCCTCTTGGTCAAAGTTTCTCAACTCTTCTACAATGCGTCTGAGCGCGAGAATGTGAGAAGTAGTTGATCTACCTTGACGGAAGCCATACTTTAAGTGATTTAATCTATATTTAGTACGATTAGTCCGGTCCGTTCTTTGTTATCCTGTCCTTCTGACATCACTCCATTAGTGTCTATTAGCGTTGGCCTTCACATTACTACTTGCTTGTCTGCCTCTTGTTCAGCACTTGAGCTTCCCCAATGTTAACATGTTGTAGTTTCGTCAAATGTGCTTTTTTGGCTGGTAGTGTCTGCGTTGTTTACGAGGGAAACGTTGGTCCGTCTTCGTTGACTGAGTTTGTAGCTCATGAGGCCACAGCAAATAATTCTTTATGGATTACATTAGCGCGCGCATTGATTTTTGCCTGATTTTGGAAAAAAAAACAAGAAATTTGCTTGCCTTCTAACAGTGGTCAACATGCCACAAATGTGCACAGATTTCTGTTGCCATGCCGGATCGTGGATGGCAGATAATTAAGACAAGGCTCTGATTTAATGTTTTGTCTTTCACTTTGATGCAGTGGTGTATTTCATTCTTTTAATTTGTAATGGTGGCAGTGTCGCAGATCAAATAGTGAAACGTAAACTGTTCTCCATCTCAAAAAGAGTTTGAGTCATGGTAGTTAACTTGTAGCTACTTGTTGCTTGGCTATGAACATATCAATCTTACAGCAAGGGCAACAACCGAGAGAAAGATCTTCTACCCTAAGTACTTGATTTCAAACTAAGATTAACTCGCCTGTGATTAGGACCTATACCTTGAAAGAGTTTGCTCACACCAGCGAAAATAAGCCGGTGAGATCAAAAGGCCAAAGATACTAGCTATGACAAGCGTACAGGCCTTGCAACACACTTGCGATGACCGGCAATAACCTGCTTGGTCTGCTGTAACAACCTTCGTCCATGGATTACCAAGCTTGCCTCTTGACCTTCAGGTCTCAAACTGACCTTGAGGATCCACGGCAGTTCAAAGGCGTACATGACATTTTGCATTCGCAATGAGATAAAGAGATGAAGTAAAGGTGCCGGGTCAATTTAGCGTTGCTCATCGAAAAAAAAGGTTAACATTGATAACTTATTACATTAGCCTCTGGCCACAAAGCCCAAGAAAGTAGACTCCATAGCCTGCATAAGGACAACCCTCAGAACGCTTCATATCCCGTCCGCTACATAGTGGCTATGTCCTCCGGCGAGTTAGACGTGCTATGGCTTTACAAAGAGACGCGATCTGTCGTTCTTTCTTAGAGAGATGAAGCTGTATAATGACAAGAACTTGATCACGACTGTTTCGCAGTAAACGTTGAACTTTATTCCAACACAAAGTTACATGGAGATCAAATTTTCAACGACCACATCAGGATAATCGCCTTCATCAGGATAATTAATGACCAATCACTTCAAAACGTAATCTCGCGAGAGTTACGGTTACAGACACGTGATCTTATTTACACGAGACTTTACTGATACGAATGTTTCGTATTTTGTCAACTAAGTTTTAATTGGTATATGTCATACTTTTATTCGTATTCTTAATGTCGAGAGCTCTTTTATTGCACTTTATATTATCTTTGTAACTGTCAACAATTTCTGTGTACATGCCGGTTGATTGACGTAAACTGAACTGAACTAAAATCTCTCGCTGCCTGCGGTCAGCCAGTCGGCTGGGCCACAAGAAGTGCGATTTATTCATGTTAATAGTCTCCCATATGCAGACCAACTCTCGGTGAAAATTAAGTTCAGGTCTTACCAACCATGTATCATCCAACGATTAACGTGAAGTGCAGATACGCGTATAGTATGGCCTTGACGAAGCCAAATCGTGATGCTGAGCATCAAGTAGGGTTTATCATGCTTACAAGTATGCTTGGCGGAATTTTCTAAGCGGAATTGTGCCTCAGGGAACCAAAAGATGGCTTATAATCAAAACGGTTCCATCTGTTTGAGGAATTCTAAAGATCAATTCTAATCATAGGGTCGCGTGGCGTAACGCGTGATCGACTCGGAACCAAGAGGTCCCGGGTTCGAGTCCTGACATGCCACATCTTGCGCCCTTGGGAAAGGCACTTTACGCGACTTTCCTCACATAACTCCTGTAAGAATGAGTATTGTCTGTCCTGCATTTATTTCTATGTGTGGGACACAACACTAGCAACAGCTGCCTTTGTCCCACGTGTATGTATATTGTTACAATTTCAATCAATCAATCAATCAATCAATCAATCAATCAATCTATCTATCTATTTCTCTC
>NW_017803268.1:1114939-1134069 GCF_001625305.1 Branchiostoma belcheri
ATATATATATATATATATATATATATATATATATATATATATATATATATATATATATATATATTAAATCGTTATCAGTCACGATGGACTACAAATCGTTGGTCTTGTCATCTTGCAAGTTCCGCAGTGTTAACGTTCGTAGGCTATATTCTACCGTATGCATGTTTGTCAGGGGGGCTACGTTCTAAATCTATGCCCTCAAACTTCGATTAAAGCACAACTTCGATGTTTGGAAACAGGTACAAAGGCTAAGGGCATTGGTGTAATCTTTTTCGTAAATATCAGGTAGAAATTTGGAAATAAGATATCCTGTTGCCATCATATTTCACGTCATGCGGATGCGTTACTTAGTTACTAATGGGTTCCAGATAGCATGGTAATTATCACCGGGACCTCCCCGGGATCTCTACGGTGCTAGGCGTGCTGTACGCCCGCCAAGACCCATTACCACACACCCGGGGTTCGTTTTAATTACTACGCTCCCGAAGTAGTGATCAGAAAGGCCAGCTTGAAAGATATAGGGTCTCACCAAAAAATGACTCTTCTCTGGGGGCGGTAGAATGCTCCTAAGCCGGCCTGTAGAAAATGATCACCATGCTAGATTGAGAAATAAATTATCCATGACAATGGTGGGTTATTCTTATCATATATAGCCTGGTATCCAGTCTGATTCGTGGTGGGGGCCGCAAGAGCTCTGGCCCGCCCGCCTCACATAAGCTTCCCGGTGTGTATTTCACGAGAGATTAATTAGCCCTCCACGAACTATCGTGTTGGGGGAAACCAAATCCCCGAGCAGACTGTCTCTGATTAGCGTAACACTCCTACCGGGACGGTCTGTTGCACTGGGCGGGGGAAGCTCTTAGAGGCCCCGAAGACACAACCTGCCTAAACACCCCAATACCCCCAATCACGATCAGACTGGATACCAGGCTATATCATATAGGGCACAGCCGTGCACGATAAATTTCTAGTATCCTATTATAGTTGTCTTGTGTTTATCATTCACTAAACGTAATTGAGTCTTCTAATTCCGCTGTATCCAGAACCTTGGCTTATTCAGAACCATGTTTAAATAGACACGATCCTGGATTGTTCTTACCTCCCTGAAGCAAATCTACGTTCTTGGATACGATAGAGACTATCAAGAACCGTCCCTGATCCTAATAACTACCCTAACCTATTCAGGCAAATAACTAGATAGACACGGTTCTGGAAACCATAAGTCTCATGTGCGTCATAGGTATTAGTGCATGCCCTAAAGTAGTTGAGAACCGCTGACAGTGTACTGATGTATCTTACATTTGCCTTGAGAGTAAATCCCTCTGTGATTTTTATCACTAGTATCGATATCTAATACGCTTTTCTGAAGTACAATTCTTTCACTATGAAGCGTATACACTGATGGTGATTCCTTGGGTTCCGAGGTCTATACAGCTACCAATCATGACTAGCTGAATGATCCACAGTTGATTGAATCTGTGTGCCTGGTAGGTGGGATCTCACCATTGATCACCACCCGTCATGAAGAGTTTAGGACCTATTATGTATGATCAACACTACACCCTCAGGGAGGGGGGCAGTTGTGCATGGGGCAGCATCTCTGTCTCTAGTGAGCTATGATCATGCCTTACCAATGGCTTTTTATCTTCGCCAAGAAGGTTATGTTTTCCATAGCACGTCTATGTACGTGTGTAAATGGTTCAGCACGATAACTCAAGAAGCTTAAGATTCATTTTCATGAAATTTGGTGGGTAGGTAGATCTTGATGGGACCTAGAAATGATTAGATTTTGGGCCGCTTTTGGCTTTCCTAAGTACTGCGACAGAACTTCCGGTTTTAATATCTTTACCTTCGCCAAGAAGGTTATGTTTTCAGAGGCGTTCGTGTATGTGTGTGTGTGTGTGTGTGTGTGTGTGTGTGTGTGTGTGTCTGTCTGTCTGTAAACACGATAACTTGAGAAGGCCTTGATGGATTGTCTTGATACTTAGTAGGTGGGTAGGTCTTGATGAGGCCTCAATATGATTAGATTTTGGACACCCTAGCGGCTTATTATGGTACTGCAGCTGAACTTCCGGTTTTGATATCTCATGATCTAGACATGCTATGGTGATGAAATTTGAATGGTAGGTAGATCTTATGCTGGGGAAGAAGTGACGTGAGTTTGGGCCCCCTAGCGGCTTGCTCTGGAACTACAGGGATATATTCTTGAAAATATTCAAAAGGGGATAACTCAAGAACCGGTTGACGGATCGTCATGATTTTTGGTATGTAGGTAGCTTACGTGATGCTTAATATAATTATGTGACAATTATGCAAATATGGATGTAATTTGCATAATTTATGGGGATATTCTATAAATCAGCTGCATTCCATGGTAGGACAATTGAAGCTTGTGACATTGGTAATTGACAATGAGAGAAACACAGGCAGATATCGATTATGTTAATAATGACTTAATTTGCATAATTAATGAGAAAATTTTATAATTATGCAAATGATAACTGTCTGGAATTTCATACTTGTGGTATTTGAAAGTTAAGTTGAGGTGAACATCATTAAACATAATTTATTCAAATCAGGACCTCATTTGCATAATTTATTAGTTTGTTAATATAAGACTGTCTTTTGGTTTAGATTATGATAAAATGATATAATTCATGAAAATTAGGTTCCTATTTGTTAAATCAGGGGGGAATAATCTAATGGATAATTTGTCAGTCATAAAGTTTAACATCATTTGGCGAAGGTATGAGATCGGGGAACTCTAGTTATTATTACCTTCGCCAAGAAGGTTATGTTTTCAGGGGCGTTCGTGTATGTGTGTGTTTGTGTGTGTGTGTGTGTCTGTCTGTAAACACGATAACTTGAGAAGGCCTTGATGGATTGTCTTGATACTTGGTAGGTGGGTAGGTCTTGATGAGACCTGAAAATGATTAGATTTTGGACCCCCTAGCGGCTTATTATGGTACTGCAGCTGAACTTCCGGTTTTGATATCTCATGATCTAGACATGCTATGGTGATGAAATTTAGATGGTAGGTAGCTCTTGTGCTGGGAAAGAAGTGACGTGAGTTTGGGCCCCCTAGCGGCTTGCTCTGGAACTGCAGGGATAAATTCTTGAAAATATTCAAAAGGGGATAACTCAAGAACCGGTTGACGGATCGCTGTGATTTTTGGTATGTAGGTAGCTTATGTGATGCTTAATATAATGATGTGACAATTATGCAAATATGGATGTAATTTGCATAATTTATGGGGAAATTCTATAAATCAGCTGCATTCCATGATAGGACAATTGAAGCTTGTGACATTGGTCATTGACAACGAGAGAAACACAGGAAGATATTGATTATGTTAATAATGACTTAATTTGCATAATTAATGAGAAAATTTTATAATTATGTAATGATAACTGCCTGGAATTCCATACTTGTGGTATTTGAAAGTTAAATTGAGGTGAACATCATTAAACATAATTTATTCAAATCAGGACCTCATTTGCATAATTTATTAGGAAATGCTAGAATGCATTCTTTGTTAATATAAGACTGTCTTTTGGTTGAGATTATGATAAAATGATATAATTCATGAAAATTAGGTTCCTATTCTTAAATCAGGGGGGAATAATCTAATCTAAACTTTGTCAGTCATAAAGATTAACATCATTTGGCGAAGGTATGAGATCGGGGAACTCTAGTTAACAATAATGTTTACCTTCACGGAAGGAAAACACGTTGTTTTTGCTCCGTTCCTTCTTCCGCTGCTTCATGTAAGGTCAATGACCTGGACCAGGCGGCTGTCACCATGGTGAGTGATGTGCTGTAGCGGATATCTAGTAGTGTTTGATTACGTTATGTAGCAAGTGGCAGTACAGAGATAAAGGGACTGGTCACCATATACTAGTATATGAATGTGTTTGAGTAAGAATGATCAGATAAGCTTGTTAAGCTAGACAATGTGGGAGTAAACATAATGTATTTGCCTTACAAATCTTACCTTTCTAGTTCTTAGTGTATCCGTACCATATCCATTAAGACCCATACTTCTACGACAGAGATTGGCTTGATGTATTTCCTACTGATCCCTAGCTCTCTTAAATATTTCTAGAAGGATGTTTTAATGAAGCTCGGCCAGCTGAACTCAAATGGATAGCAAGACCATAAATACAATTCATTTGAAGACATACATGCACATTATTGGTATTTTTTATTTATTTATTGGAACAACAAAGTACAAGACATGTTACAAGACACAGAGGTGGAAACTCTAGCCGAAGCTAATATAAATCACACCCCTGGCATATATTACAAATTACAAGTATGAAGATGACAAAACAACAAATGAGCGTTCGTATATACAAGACTAACGGCAATATAAATCATTAGGCAACTATAAATCGTTGGGTATTAAGTATAAAAGTTTGAGTAAGAATCAGAATTCTTTTGTTAAAATCAAGACGTAAAAGGGGCGAACCCCTCAGTAAAATATTAATACTGGCTTGGTCAGACAAGTTGCGCAAGTCAAAAGTAGAGTCTACTAGGCTCTGTAGGTTGCTGAGAAGGGTCACTCTATGTACAGGGCAGTGCAAAAGGAAATGTACAATGTCTTCGCATTTAGACCCACAGGTACAGGCAGAGCTAAGAACTAAATTACATTATTGGTATTCAAGTCAAACAACCATCAGTCGTTTTTGCTCACTACTCGCTTGCCTTGACGTCATTGCCATCGCCCGTAAACATACTGTTGTTAACTCTATATATACATATGTACTTATGTTTCTTTAGAGGTGTGTCAACCACATCGTCACTCAAGAGACTGTGAGCTCACAAATCACTACCTTCTGAGCACTTCCAGACCATATTGGGATATCTTCTGGGAAGGTTCTTTGGCTAAACAGATCTACCCCCACTTGCCTGTCATTAGCAAGGAACAGGATGCAATTATTTTGTGTATTGTTGGAAAAAGAGTGTCCTTTTGAAGGGACTAAATGTTCGTTAATACGAGAATCTTGATATCTTTAGATATAGAATTGACGCACCCGGCTCTTTTGTCAGTTCAATTAACGTCATTAACGACCTCCGCTCCAATCTGAAGTGTATTGTTGTTACCTCTAATGACATAAGGCGGAATGAATACCGATGATTGGCTGCTCGTGACGGCAACGTAGGCGGGACTGGAGGTAACCCGTCAATCGAGTTATGAGTAACTGCATTACCTCGCTCGTGGGATCGGGTGCCATGTGCAGCTGTCAAGTTGCCGTAAGGAACAGCTTGTTCACATACGTCGATCTAGTAGACTCGTAAAAAATCCACAGTTTCTCTGATGTCGATGCTCGGCGGCAGGAGGTTGACTCAAGGACAAGGTTTGTTTCTTCTGTTTGTTCTGATTTATTTTGCGTGGTCGCTTGTTATCGAACAGTTTGTACAGTCTTCATATGGGGTCATGAGAGTTGCCGTGTGTAACAGCTTGTACACGTAGATCTCGTAGACTCTTAAAACAACCCACAATTTCTTTGATGGTAGGGCGAGTCACCGACAAGGTTTGTTTGTTTTTTCTTATCTATTTTACGTGGTCGTTTGTTATCGCACAGTTTGTAAAGTCTTTATATAGGGTAATGTGGATTGCCGTGAGTAACAGCTTGTACACGTAGGTCTCGTCGACTCGTAAAAAAACCCCACAGTTTCTCTGATGTTGATGTTAGGCGGCAGGAGGTTGACTCAAGGACAAGGTTTGTTTCTGTTTATTCTGATTTATTTTGCGTGGTCGCTTGTTATCGAACAGTTTGCACAGTCTCTATATGAGGCCATGAGAGTTGCCGTGAGTAACAACTTGTACACGTAGATCTCATTGACTATTAAAACAACTCACAATTTCTTTGATGGAAGGGACTCACCGACAAGGTTTGGTTCTGTTTTTTTCTTATCTATTTTGCGTGGTCGCTTGTTATCACACAGTTTGTAAAGTCTTTATATAGGGTAATGAAGGTCGCCGTGAGTAACAGCTTGTATTCGTCGACTCGTAAAAAAAACCCACAGTTTCTCTGATGTTGATGTTAGGCGGCAGGAGGCTGACTCACATACAAAGTTTGTTTCTGTTTGTTCTTATTTAGTTTTTAAAGTCTCTATATGAGGTCATGAGGCGTTGGCGTAACAGCTTGTACACGTAGATCTCGTAGACTCGTAAAAAACACAGTTTCTCTGATGGTAGGGCGACTCACTGACAAGATTTGTTTTTCTTCTTATTTTTACTGGCCGTTTGTCAGCGCACAGTTTGTAAAGCCTTTTTTTAATATTCAGTCAAACCACACTCTAGCAGAGGTCAGCTTATTTGGGCATGCAGGTTTGACGCATTTTTATTGGGCTCCCTTTTTTTGTACTGGTATATTTTTTGTCAGCCAAACTGCGTGTCGGATACTGCCTGTCCAATTTTATATTGTATTGCAAATTTGATATTGTATGGCAGCCACCGAAGGATCTGCTTAGAGATTACCCAAACACCGCCTATCGATCAAAGTTCTAGTTGATGTCGTCGTCATTTATCCTCAACATAGGTGATGCATGATGCCTTTTCTTGCTTCGCTGCACCTCGCATGTGCAGAGGTGATGATAGAAGAACTTTATTGCACGACAATTGCACATGGTACAATGTATGGCAAACTACATAAAGAGAGTAGCAAACAATAAAATGTGTTGAACAAGACCTAATATCGAATAAACCTAACAAATCTACATCATAATTATTCAAATAATAAGGGATAGCAGAAGTCTTTGATAAATTGAAACAATCGAGTGGGCTATTCACAAGTTTCGGACTTTTTTCTAATAGCAAAGCATTCCTTTATATATCTACCTATTTACGTGTTGTAGGGACCATTACATGTAAAGATATATTCAAATCTGTCTCTAACATTGAGACTCTTGAAATCTATTGTACTTGATTCGAGAAATGTAAACGTTACGTATAACATCATATTTGGTACATTCCATAACAAAATGAAATTCATTTTCTATATGCTTTGGACAAAATGGACAGAGCCTTTGGTCAGGGGCTATATTGTAATTATTATATCTACCTGTTTCAATATTATGATGTAAGTCACCATGTGGTTGATACAAGAGTCCATATGGGGGTTCGCTAGTCATCCGGTGGATTTGTAGTGAATCACCAACTTCCAGGTAGTAGTATTTAGACCATCGTAAGCAGAAGCATGGCCCTAATCCTTTTTGAATGATGTGGTGGGTTCGTGATCGTGCGTGGGTTGTGGCTCTACCCAAACACGGGACCTCCATTTAACGTCCTATCCGAGGGGCATTCCTAACCGAAGCTAGGTACTCATTTCCACCTGAGTATAATGAGGAAATCCATGTAAAGTGCCTCTCCTAAAAGCCCATGAGTGACTGGTGACATGACGGGATTCGAACCCGGGACCTCTTGGTTCAGAGCCGAACGCTGTTGTTACACCACCTATTTGATGTAAGGTGCGATAAGTAGTTCGTTGCCTGAGCATTGGTTGTAGATATTCTGGTTCTAAGAGATTCAAAATGTGTCCCCTGTATACCGTGTTCCCTTATCAATTGGAATTTTACCATGATCCGAAGTACACTAGTCATCAATTAGATTTTACCATGGCCAATATTGACGGAAGGAGGCTATATATCATATATACATACAAAAATCAACGTGTAAAGTTTCTATGACTATTATATATTTAATTTGTTCCAATCATTGAATCTCAGAGTCTCTAAATCTAATCTATACCATCAACGATTGTATCTATTAAATGTCCTTTTATCATGATATGGGAATAATTCAATATCGTGCGTCAAAAGGTAGAATATGCATATACAATATTCTGTGCTTCTTTGGACTTCTATATGGGCTGTTGAGTTGATTCCCTGACTTAGATAACTTGAATTGTTAATCTTTCCTCACGTCAATCTTTTTAAATCGATTCACAGCGCTCTTTGTGAGACTAGATTTTCCATGCATACCAAATCTACCAGTACATTAACCGTTAGCAGATTAAAGTCCAGCAATCATTTTTCAAATTGCTCTGGAGCAATTACTTGGTCTAAAAGGCTACTGTTTCGCCCACTGCCTGGTTAAAACACCGTGGCGTCTACTTATTTTAATAACTGGATATGGAGTGTTGCATTAGGCTATGACGTAAAGAATAAATAGCTTATGTATGATCACCAACAAGTTCCAAATAAGTTAACACAAATGAGAACTGAAAGCCTTTATAAATGGGTAAAAACCATGAGACATTAAACCATTAATAAAATTTCGTACGTACAGCGTAAAAGACCTGGAGGTTAAGCACACAAAATATGTGCTAGGTAAGTGTTAAAGAAATTAGAGTGTTTTAGTTTAAGGAATTGTCACTCGTAGCCAAATACGGCCTCCAACAAGCATGGTTAGGAATAGGGATGTCGGGGCAATGTCGGCTGGTATTCGGCGAGGTTGGCTACTGTTCGGCTGTGCATGACGAGTGTTTCAGAATGTTTAAAACATTCGGGTGAGGACGGGAGGATCGGGCATGGTTGGCTGGTGGTTGGAAATTTCTCGCGACTGGTTGGTGGGTGTTCGGGAGTCAAATTTGATTCAATTCGTATATTCAGAAAGGTAGGCGTGGTCTAAATCTGGTCCCTGACTGCCCCCAAACTTTAGCCGACCTTCGTTGGTTTTGGTCGGGGAAAGGTTCTAAATGTGTGTCAAGGCTTTATACATTAAGAAGTCAAAAGGTGGGTCGTAGTCAAGCGCCATTCTACTAAATATGACGATGTCCCTTGTTATTAGTCCGGACGTAGGGCATTTCAAAGGTGAGGACATATATCAAACCACGTCATGGTATAACTGTAGCCGCATACCAAAAAACACGATAAGAATACTTCAAGAATATAATCCAACACTTATGTGACATCGATCCTATTTTCGCAATTGAAATCCGCCCACAAAATGTTGGAGTAAATATTGATGTTGAAATTATGGATAACCCATATACGTACATACACCGTCAAAAAATTGGTCATTGGTGATGATATCTATTTGCTTTACATATGCCAGAAGGTGGCCTACACCCACGGAACGGAACATGTGATGCCATACTCACGTTGCCTACAGGTATATATGTGTGTGCTCTTTACTGGTTGAGTTCTAGAAAGAGGTTTATCCAAGGCTTAGAGGTCCATCTGTGTTGGTATATTCTATTGCATAGCAGGAGGAAAGACAAGGAACGCTGTTGCTCGTTTAGAAAATCGGTAAGTCCCAGTTTCTACCAGTAGCTACAAATGATGTATCTTCGAAGTTATTTCTGTTGCTCGTAGTTATGACTATATAATGATAATGGTTGATAGCGACAACCCACGGCAGCCCTATTTTAGGTTGGATGTTGATTGTACGTATTGTGTTTGTTCAAATAGTCTTGATTTTTAATCAATCCTTTGTAAAAATCGGAGTGCAATTCATGGGTGCGTTAGCCAATCACTGCCTTTGTATACGTCCGATCTGTGTCGAAGTGAATTGAATGGATTGAAACTGGTTGTTACATCGGTCGACATGTGAGTAACCGTTTCCATGTACCTGTGCGCGTGCAGTACTCTCCAAGAGAGTACTCTCCAAGAGAGTACTCTCCAAGAGAGTACTCTCCAAGAGAGTACTCTCCAAGAGAGTACTGAGTTGCATCAGAATTTTGCCTGTTGCTGACGGTATCTTTTCCGAATTAATATTTGAAAACTACAGACGGGGTGTTAACCTTAGATACGCGAATACGACCTTATATGAGATGTTCTGTCGAAATGCTATGCACAATACATTACGGCTTTGTAAACGTCATTTTCTCAAAACATGTGCGCGTGCAGTTCTCTCCAATAGGTTTGGGCATATTATTGACGTTTTTTCATGTGTTTTGTTCAGGCTTTCTTTCTTGTACTGGTGTCAGTGGTGTCTTTTTACTTTCAAATGGTGACTGCCTGGCAAATTGCCTGGAAATAAGATACTGTTTTTCAGGAACCAAACGATCTGTTTGAAGATTATATCTACGGACGTGTGTTTAGCTATGCCTTATGATGTGTGTCAAGGGTCGCGCTTTTGACATAATTTCGTACGGTCCTTCGACTCTGTCGCTTCTGACACAAGAGCCCTTTAGGAAGTAGGGTAACTTATCGTAATGCGCCCAACCACTTACACGGATTTATTTTTGGCGACCTCTCAGGGAGGAGCCTAATGTTACAGTAGTGTGTGCAGTTTGCAAGAATTCTAGGAATGGTACAGGCATTTTGTCCACAGGAATGGAATGTCCACAGGCATGTCTCTGATCCACATCTATGCCCACATTCCTGGAAACCCTCGGGAAGACCTCTCTGCCCCTGATGGCCCTACTTTCTGTGACCCCGGGGCTCGATCATTATACACTCAGGGGAGGAGTGCACTGTATCTGTCTAGACTTAACAGGTAGCAAGTCTTCCTCAAAATCATGAAATGGCAGTGCCGTGCAAACAATAACCCTAACAGCAACCACCGTCGCCATGGCAATGTATGTTTTCATTGTTAGCCTTAGTTGCTTCCAGTGATACCCATTGTATATTTATCATAGTAATTACTTTTCAGAGTCCTCCCGCGACTCATACAACTTAATGGTTTTTGAACCATCTGTAGATGTACAAGTCTGACTTAATGGTTTCATAACTTCACAACATTTCTTTAATCCATCCTTTTTGCAATGAAAATGACATTGTCATTTGAAAATGTTGCTTTTAACTCCTCATCTTGAAAGGTATTCTCAATATCTCATTTTTGCTATAATGCAGACCTTAAGAGCCAAAAACTTCCCAAATGACCACATGCGCATGTATGACGTTATAAAACCCTCCAAAGACCTGAACATTTTTTTATATTCCAACATGTAATCACAAGGCATGGTGACAGCACACTCAAGTTTTTTCAACTTGTATTAATGCTTTGCTACCACCAACACAGAGGACAATGCAATACTCATTTTCACCTGAGCGAAGTGAGGAAAGTCGTGTAAAGTGCCTTTCCCAAGGGCACAAGATCGGTGGCATGTCAGGACTCGAACCCGGGACCTCTTGGTTGCGAGCCGAGCACTCTGTCGGTACGCCACTCGACCCCATCTGAACATTTTTGAGCGCTTAGATGTTTCTCTCACGTACGTGCACCTCTTGTCATTGCATTTCGAGCACACTTCAATCCAATAAAGTTACATAAAAAGCGACGGGTCAAAGGATTTCCGGCTACCATCATCGATATGTGGCTGGATGGTCCTTCTCTTGTCGGCAAGGTGCCCTTGAAGGGCCAATGAGAATAACAAGACATCCCAAGGGTTGTGATGTCAGATAATTTGATCAATGACGACATCGGGAACCATTTTTTATTGGCTACGTCCTTAAAACGAGCACGTTGGCAGAACGTACTGCACCTGTGTGAAACCCTGATTTTTCACGATTTTCGTTGGATTTTTGCTCAACTTTGCATCAGAATTTTGCCTGTTGCTGACGGTATCTTTTCCGAATTGATATGTGAAAACTACAAACGGGATGTTAACTTTATATAAGCGAATATGACCTTATATGAGACGTTCTGCCGAAGTGCTATGCATTATACATTACGGGTTTTGCAGATGTACAGTACGTTCTGGCAACGTGCTTTGTAAACGTCTTCTTCTCAAAACATGTTGAGGTTATGAGGAAGTTCAGTTAGTAACCTGGGTCACACAATCCTTAGCTAGAGTGAAGATGATTCGGTGAACTGTTACCTGAAAAGGGGATTGGAGAGTTGGAGAGTAACGAAATCCTTGCAGAGGTTGACAAAATCCTTGCAGACAAAATCCTTGCAGAACTGAAAAGTTTGACGTCTTTCTGTGTTACTCTTGTGATTGCTTAGGATCCGTCTATCCTAACCTATCGATATCTGCGAACTTGAAATCCTCATTTTTGACCTTGCCTTGTTGCTGCTGTTGAGTATCCTCATCCATAAAGGCTACGTTTTCATACACGTGAGAGCTTCACCTCAGATGACTTTTCACGGTCAAAGGCCAATCAACTGTTGCGTCTCTGGCCTTTCAGTAGCATTATCCCATAAAACTACATGAGATTCATGAACACTTTATCTTTATAAGGCAAAAAGTGGGGGCGAAGATCGACCTCAACTAATGTGCCTTTAGAAGATCATAGAAAGCCTGGAAAGATACATGCACTCCCCAAGACTTATCATAATTGGCATCAAATTAAATTCTTATGATGGTTTAATGTCAGTGCATTGTGGTAGAGGTAGCGTGCGTTCGCTGATGTTATTTCAAATTGACGTTTTGAATCTCAATTACAGAGGGTAGGGTCAAATGCCCAAGAAAAAAAGCTTAAGGTGTCTTTGAGGATCACGGAGGTCGATTGCTAAGGTTATATGCAAATTGCAAGTTCAACCGTTACTTTTTGAAATGCTGAAAAGCTGACCATGCTCACTTGTTGCTTTGACAAGTGACCTCAGTATACCCAAGTCCTGTTATGTTAGATAGGGTACTAGAATATACATTTCACTCCGTATAAAATCGATGTGTTGGCCTTTTGCAGGTCTTCTTACACAACCAGTGATACTGTTATCATATGTAACTGTTATCTTTTGTTCAAGAATCCATCAGTTTTAGGTTGGTTTCTAACCTCATTTTAGCTGGTATATATAGTATCCGAAACACTATGTCTTATAAACCGGCCACTGTGCTTGAAGTTCAACGAATTCGAGAGGTTGGAATTAGCAATTGAGTATGACTTTCAATGGACATCATTTCATGATACGTTCATGAAACATTGAGCTTACGATTTTGTAGTTTTCAGTATACTACCATGTATGACCTTCTATGATCTTGATACATGTATCTTTATGTACTCTCCAAGCAGGTTTGGGTTTGGGCTTATTTTTGGCGTGTTTTTTTTTTTTATCAGGCTTTCTTTTTTTTATTCCAACATGTAATCACCAGACGTAGTGACGGCACATTCAAGTTTTTTTATCAACTTATATTAATGCACAGGGCCAAATACATGACAGGACAATACTCATTTTCACCTGAGCGAAGTGAGGAAAGTCGTGTAAAGTGCCTTTCCCAAGGACACAAGATCGGTGGCATGTCAGGACTCGAACCTGGGACCTCTTGGTTCCGAGTCGCGCACTCTGCCGCTACGTCACACGACCCCACTTTCTTTTTTGTACTGGTTATCTTTTTACGCCAACCAACATAAGCCCAAAACTCTGATTAAAGAGTGATCTTTATGGTCGGTTAGCCTTAATTGACCTAATTCTTTTCTCTTGACTAGCTCCGTAAGATCCATTAGATCCAACTATGCCAGAAGGTACGAAAAAGACTTCAAAGCGCTGACCAGCATTCTGGCCTCAGGGTGTTTATGATCTGACGCAAATGGGCACAGCGGGAAGCTGACTTAATTTTTCTCTTCCTTAATATGTTTAGGTCTGTCTTGTGGCATCAAACGTACTTTCAGGACCCTCATCTTTGTTATTCGTCTTACATCAATGGTGCAAGAAAAAGAAACGTCAGTTCTCTTTTTAATGATTTTGTTTATATGATGTTTAATAACGTTTTGAGTTTCGTTAATAATTGCTGTTAATCAGATATTTGGTTGGATAACCTTTTGTACATTTGGTTTATATTGATTTCATTGCTAATGTGATGTTCAGTCCAGTTTATGATAGTCTTTTGTTAAATCCGTTATCTTATTTATGATATATTTTAATTGGACTCCAGGAAGAATAGTGAAAACTGTATTCACTAATGCAGATATAGATAAACCAAACCAAACCAAATCATCAAATCTACAGGAAGAAAAACTATTATGGCATCAAACACACTTTCAGGGATCATGATCTTTTGCTGCCATCTTTGAAGACCTTTGTTATTGGTCGTATATCAAAGATGCTTTTGCAAGAGAAAAAAAACGCAACTTTTAATGTCAGAATCTACAGAAAGAAAACTATTATGGCATCAAACACACTTTCAGGGATCATGATCTTTTGCTGCCATGTTTGAAGACTTTTGTTATTCGTCTTATATCAATGATGCTTTTGCAAGAAAAAAAGTCAATTCTCTTTTTAATGATCGAATCTACAGGAGGAAAAACTAAGGCATCAAACACACTTTCCGAGATCATGATCTTTTTCTGCCATGTTTTTTGAAGACCTTTGTTATTTGTCTTACATCAATGGTGTTTTTGCAAGAAAAAAGTCAATTCTCTTTTTCATGATCGAATCTACAGGAAAAAACTATTATGGCATCAAACGCACTTTAATTTCAGGGATCATGATCTTTTGATGCCATGTTTAAAGACTTTTGTTATTCGTCTTACATCAATGATACTTTTGCAAGAAAAAAAAACGCTAGTTCTGTTTTTAATGATGGCATCTACAGGAGGAAAAACTATTATGATGGCACCAAACGCGCATCCAGAAATCGTGATCTTTTTCTGCCATGTTTTTTGAAGACCTTTGTTATTTGTCTAACATCAATGATGCTTTTGCAAGAAAAAAGTCACTCCTGTTTTTAATGATCGCATCTACAGGAGGAAAAACTATTATGATGGCAACAAACGCGCATTCAGAAATCGTGATCTTTTCCTGCCATGTTTTTTGAAGACCTTTGTTATTTGTCTTACATAAAGCGTACTTTTGCAAGAAAAAACGTCATGTATGTTTTAATGATCGACTCTACAGGAAGAAAAACAACTTACGAGTGGGTCGTTGATCCCAATACGTCAACCCTGTTTTCGTCTCATTATTTTTAGATTTTTTCTGTGCAAAATTCGGTGGTTGGATTGGCCTTGAAAATCACTCACGGCATCATCAGCGTGCATACGTCAATGAATGAATGTATAATGAACGAGTTGAGGTGTGCAAGCGAAGGCCTTGAAATCACTTGTCACGACCCAAAAAGGAGTCGCTGTTTCGATGCAATCGCATCGCTGAGCATCGAAAATGTAAAAAAAGAAGTACTAGTGCTTTCTAAAGAAAAGCTTGGCGGGGACCATGAAAATAGCTGGTGGGTGATGTGAGTGCAACGACGATGTGAGACTCAAATAATTTGTGGCCTTGGTGAAATGTACATGAAATGAAGCAATGCTAACGAAGCTGGGTTAATAATTGTATCATGATCTCTTTTAAACGGAGGAGAGATATTCTGTAATAGTTTATTTGCAGTTACGTGGGCTTTATTTTCACTCCTGACATCTGCTTGATTTTCATTCTACATGTTATACAATAGTTGAACCTTTATTGTTGCCGCTGACATATACTCTGTACGTAGCTTGCCGCATACATACCGTATATTCTGTACGTAGGATGACTTTACTCATATAAGTATTTAGCTTTGTTAGAACTTTAGTTGTAGAAGACCATACAAAAGTCCATGTACTTTCTGTTGAGTCAATAAAGATCTTTATTCATGTGGTAATGTATACATGGCCATGCAATAACAAGCTGATTACCATGGTCTAAATATATGCCTTTTTTCCCCAATGACACTCTCTGTAGCGAAGCTCCTTTAATAGCGGCCAATTTTAGTTGGGCACCAGCACTCTGGATGCTTCCAAAAGACGTTATTATATCTACGCCTGCGTCCTCCAAGCGTTTTACAGAAACTTGACCTAGATCCAACTTTCTTGGGTAGGCAGGAAATCCAAAATGCTTTGAAGCTAAAGTATGATAAAGGTCGTAAGAAAGGCCAAAGTTACGTTGATTGAGGCTGACCTATTGCTCTTCCCCCACGCCTAGTGGTCTAAGAACATTAAGAGCAATTTCAAGGTTGAAATGTGTTGGTTTTGCCTGCAGATATATGTGTCTGGCCATGGTCCAATTGTTAGGGATGAGCAATGCTGCTGAGTACTCGAGCGTGCTAGCAAGTACTTTTAACCACGTAGATTGAATCACCGTGCTTGAATACGTAAAAAATGATTCCCCCAGCCCACGCGTAACCCAAATGCAAAAATTATTCATAATGCTAAAGAATATATATTGAGATACGTCACACTTCACAGTTCACACCATTTAACTTTCTGTCATTGATTCTTGGTGCGTGTTTTTTCACACAGGTCCGTCAGAGCTACGTAACGTATTCTCGCTTCTGGTTGGACGGCATAGGTTATACACGTCCTTTCATCCTTTGGACTGAAAGTCAGACCGCGTCACACTAGAGGACACGCGTTTGCAAAAGAAGGGCGGCTTGCGAAGAAGCAAGCTGCGATGGCCAACGAAACCATGCATCTTTTCGGCGACGACTTCAACATCTCATCGGAAGACCTCCTGTCCAAACAATTGCTGGACGATTTGTACGACGACATCCCTAGCTTCATCCCCGGCGACGAGGGCCTACCGGAGACGAACACCACCACCTGCGGGAGGGACTACTGCCAAGAGCCCGAGGAGCTTCTCGACGCCTCCCTGCACTTTCGGGTAGCGCTGGGCATCGTGTACATCATCATCCTCCTGGTCTGCGGAGTGGGCAATCTCGTGCTGCTCATGATCCTCAGCAAGTATCGCCAGGCAAGGACAAAGACCAACATGCTGATTGCCAACCTGGCGGCATCTGACTTCATCGTGGCCGTGCTGTGCATACCGTTTGATCTGGACTACTACGTGTTCAAAGAGAAGGCCTGGACGTTCGGCGCTACCTGGTGCAAACTGGTCAACTACATCCGGATGGTGTCCCTCTACGTGTCCACCAATGCCCTTCTGGTCATCGGGGCGGAGAGGTAAATATCTATTTATTTAATGAATTTAAATGTAAAATAATTGATAATTACTTTGTATGCAAATTTAAAAAAGTACTTGTAAATTCAAGAAAATTCAGACTAATTATGATACTGTTTGTCAGTCTGCCGGTTGAATATTCATTCATTCATTCATTCATTCATTCATTCATTCATTCATTCATCCATCCATTCATTCATTCATTCATTGGCTGTTCAGCCCTCATGGCCAGGGCAGCCGAACTAGCAGGTAGCGATTACAAAGGGCTTGCCTTTTTACAAGACAAAAGAAGCATAGAAACCTATGCTAGCATTAAATCTATCATGTACATGTTACCACTAGGTGTATCGTTTACATAAGAGGCAAGCATAGATTCATGCTACCATTAAATCGATTATACGCGTGTTATCACTGAATGTATCGTTTACAAAACATGTAAGTGTGTTAGCACTGAATATATTTGATAAGGAGGCCCATGCCATATTTGGTGGAAGCAGGTTCGATTCTGGCACAATCGTTGATGATTTGTTCTTACGCAGCTGATAGTGGTGCTGAACGTCGTGAATAATTATTTTGCTAGAAACATTTCAGTCCGCAAATTTACCAGAAAATTGCCAGACTGATATTGCGTTCTTCAATTCCTGAAAAGAAATCACTTTTGGCATCCCATAGACTTATCGCTGAAGAAGCAGTGGTATCTAGGTCGTCTCAGCTGGATTCCTGTTCACAAAAGCTGACCACCTGCGCTCTTACAAATTACTGTGATTGTCCAACATGTAGGTTTCAAAGCTGTTGTTGTCAACAATCTTCAAACAGATCCCTTTCGGTGGCAAGACAGTATGCATGAGCCTGAGGAGTTTGCATGGCCACCGAAGGTGGGGGGTTATGGACACTCCTCTGGCCAATGGATATCGCATTGCCACCATAGGATCTGCTTGGAGATTAGTTGTCAACCGTCTGTCTCAAGAGACAATGGTTACTCACCATGGTTCTGTCTGTATTCGCGTTTTGCTAAATCGTTTTGTTAATAGGTCTGCTGGGACGTAGAGTCCAATTTTTGAGTCTGTTACATGTAGAATTCCATGCGGCCATTTATAAACAACGAGAGACTTGCAGCGTATACATTTACTCCAGAAGAGTATAGAGATAAGGTTCAAACAAATGCACACGAGTTCAAAATTTTCTTTTTCGGGCTAACATTAAAAGATTGTAATTCTGATACAGTCCCAGGGGTATAGTTGCAAAACTTGCAATGAGATAGCAACAGTGTGTGAATACATATAAAATGGAGGCGATGCCAAGATGCTGTGGCTATGGAAAGATAAAGTAGGTCATGAAGATTTTATTGATTGCACGTGCTCATGGCGATGGTCTTTTTCCTTATCTCTTCCAAACAGATACTACTGCATCTTCTTCCCGCAACGGCGGCGCATCGGGAAGAAAGGCGCCGTCTTCATGTCACTCCTGGTGTGGGCTATCTCCGTGCTCATCGCCGTGCCGTCAGCGATGTACTCAGGTACCTTTCCCTACCACAACCGCAAGAAGGAAATGTGTGGACAGTTCTGGACCGTCGACTTGGAGAAGCATACCAAAGGCTACTTCGTCTCGGTCATCACTCTCCAGTTCATCCTGCCGGTCATAGCGCTGTCCTACTGCTACCTGGCCATCGTGTGGAAGGTCTACACCAGGGAGAGACCTGGAGTCATGACGGAGATGCAGCGGAACAACCTCAACAAGTCCAAGAAGAAGACCCTCAAGCTGGTCTTCATGCTGTTCATGTTTATCGCCTGCTGGTCGCCTTACTACATCTACACCTACATCCGAGACTTTCACGGCCACATCCTGGCCAACAGTCACCTCAACACCAACCTGTTCTACGCCGTGGAAGCTGCCGCCATGGGGAACAGTGTCATCAACACGTTCTTCAACATCATCCTCAACAAGAACCTGCTCAACTTCGTCCGCCCGCTGTTCCGCATGATCAGCGAGAAGTACCTCCGAGCGGTGCTCTCCACGAGCTCGTCGGACAACAACGTCAACTCCAGCCTGCGGGGAGACCACCCCATCCACCGGGCGAGGGGGGACAGGGTGGTGACCCGCCTGGCGAGTAGAGAGAGCCACCCGAGAAGATTGAACTCTACCCGGCAGCTGCCTGTGGGACGGGGGCGGCCGGGGCAGCAGCCTGACCTGATCGTGGGACTGGAACTGTTGAAGCAGAGCAGCTCAAGCTACGGTCATCACCGGAACGGGAAGAACTGCCTGTTCATGGAAACTTCGGTGTGAATCCTTTTCCGACCAATCCTCAAGCCCCACACATGTGAAACGTTCTTCTAGGAATCTTCAACCCCCCCCCCCCCAACCACACACACA
>NW_017803268.1:1134089-1146609 GCF_001625305.1 Branchiostoma belcheri
CCCCACACACCCCCACACACATACACACTACAAAAACATTATGTATGGTCACCGAAACGGAAGTAACTGCCTGTTCATGTCAACTTCGGTGTCAAACCTTCCCCGACAAATCCTAAAACTCCACACACTACAAAACCATCATGTATGGTCACAAGGACGGAAGGAACTGCCTGTCCATTGAAACATTGGTGTAAAACTTTTTTTTCATCTAAACCTCACACAATACTCAACCACATCAAGCATGGTGTGAAACTTTCTTTGACGCAGACCCCCCCATACACCACATACGCACGCACACACCCGCACACACACATACACACACCCCCGCGCGCACACACACACACACACACACACACACTACAAAACCCAGCCTCTACCAGGCCTCAGGAACCGGTTGGAAAAAGTGGAAATTGGCCAAATAGACAAATCATATGCCATGGGAGTTGGTCCGCAGAACATTATCCAAAGTCTGGTAAAGACTACCAAAAACAAGAGTCATCAGTGAAAAGCATGCTTACACACATCCACAGTCCAACATCTTTATGCACAAGCCATACATTTCGGACGTCTTATTGAAATGAGATTTAACAAAGAGCAATATGCAAGACAGTACACATAATAAGACTGATTTTTACTGTTTTTATGCCATTATCCTGAAGTGGAATAGATTTTTTTCAAAGTAAATAAAAAGTTCAACATTTTTTTTTACATTTCACAACAAAAACTTTCGAGCTAATCTTTGTAAGAATCGTAAACTGCAAATCCTCATCTAAACGTAGCTTTCCTACTTTTATACCATGGCTTAGGAACACAAAGTGTTGGCAAGATTGCTGTATTCGACCAAAAGGAAGCCTCACAATACAACATTCCAAAAGCTACGTAACCATAAATTGCTGTGACATTCAAAGATTGTTATGGAAACTAAGTAATATTCAAGATACTGATTGGAATGTAATTTTCATTCCACTGATATAGTGTACATTTGGTATTTGTATGGTATTTGTATGGTATTTGTATCTATTGAAATTTATGTACTTATATGTTTATATGTACTTATAGGTGTATATCAGAAAGGAATTTGTGGCTAGCTTTCTCTGTAATATATTTTTGGATGTAGTTATATATGCGGCGATTAATGTTTTGTAAAGAAGAATAGTGAAATTTGTAAGTAAATATCCAAGACAGCTACTTGTTAAAAAAACAATGTCTTAATCCACGAATATGCCTCAGCCGAGTGCCTTGTAGTGGAGGAACTTAATTGACATGACTGAAGTTTTGCTGGTGTTCCTACTTTCACACACAGCTTTGCAATTATGAAATGAAACGCCAAACCAAAATGCCTAAGAGTTAACACAGAAACCCGAATCCAAATACATGCAATGCATGCAGACTTTTTTTGTGAGTTTTGCTTGAGCTGTATATTGTATAAAACTGGATATGCTGTCAGTTTATGTGTGTTGAGAAGTGCGCATTGAAGTTATCGACAACGCTGCTTTCTATCTGTCCAAAAATTGGTGCTTGTAACTATTGCGGCAGCTGAATTTTCTTGTCAGTTGAGCTAGTATCTCAAACGTAATTTCTGTGTCATTTTGCAAGACAATTTTGCTGTGTCGTCATATCATGAGATTGTATTTTTTTGCGACTACGTTTTTTGGCAGTCATGTCGTTTTGCCAGAATATGAACATGGAAAATTGATGTTAAAAGACAATATATGTTCGGACGACAAGTACATTGTACATGAAGGTGCTCACCAGAATTCACAGAATATTCTACCATGATGGTTTAAAAAGGAACTGCCGTTATATACATGTTGAAGTAGTGAGCCATGTTCAACCAACTATGTATGATTGTCGTTGCATTTGCGTTAACATTCAAAGCACTACCTCTTTAAGTGGGAGTTTTAATAGACAATTACTGCGCTGCTGTAACCGTTAATTTGGTAGTCAAGCTTCGTCAAGTTCATTAAAGCCTCTGTAGTGATGGAACAGTCTTTTCTCTTCTTCAATCTGATTAGAAAGCCAAGAAGATAGAGGCCGTTGTAAAACATCAAAGGCTTTAGATTTATTTGTAATCATTTTGTATGATGTAAAAAAATGCCGTTAAGTCATAGACTAGGTTTGAGACGACGGAAGGAGAGGCATTGGAACGTCAGAGAACGGTTTATTGAAAGATGTAAAGATTTAGGAGGATTTAGCACTGCGAATGGGGAATACAAGTAGGGAGTTTTGCCAAAATAGGTGTCCTTGGAGGGAAATGGTCTGAAAAGATGTACGTAATTACTAGTTCCAAGTGTAATTGGCATGGCAAGGGATGAATAGTTATGTAGTTAGCCCTATCTAGACTGGGATTCCCAGTAGTGTGTGTATGGGGGTGGGGGTACCGGTGGTGGGTGGAGGTTCTTTTGGTTACCCATAGCAACACTGACGTCAGCATGACGTCATGCATATTTTAGCTATCCGCCATTTTTAATAATTCATTTTTCAAAATTCAGCCTAAAACTACAACACAAAAGGAATAAAGATGTTCATTTTTGGGAAACAAAATGCACGTACAACCGGGGTGTCCTTGAAACTTCAATCCAGATGTATCAATGGCAATTAACGAATGGAGAGTTTCTTGTGAAGAGTTCATTTGCAGACGGCGAAAAGAGAAAATGGTTTAAGAAGACGTAATTACAGGTCTTGATTAACTCATTTACCGCTTGCAAGTTACTAGAAAGTGTAATTTGCTCTATAAGGGGAGCCATAATGATATATCCCTACGATCCAACATGACTCAATGTGCTATCCTTAAAATCTAAACATCAGTGAGCAAATGCAAATATTTCCCTCGGGAACCCCCATCTCCTCTCATGAAATGGTCTGGGCAAAACTGAGATTTCCTGAGACCTCCATATAAAGTCCTATCCGATGAACGTCCCTAAACGAACTCATTTACACCTCAGTGCAATGAGGAAAGCCGTGTCTTTCCCAAGGACACAGATCCTTGGATTTGAACCCAGGACCTGTGGTTTTGGGGCCAAGCTTCCAACAATTACCCCACACGATCCCACCTTTTCCTCCAAACAATCTCTAAAGCGTTCCCTCTACACAAATAACCTCTATATATTTCCGTATACACAAGCTTGCCTACTTTGCTAGTAGAATACACAGTATCATCATAGGGTCTACCCTGGTCTCAGTACAGAAAATTCACTGCCAGCAATCAAACAAATCCCCTTTCATTTTTACTGACGGCCGGAGATTGAGTTTTGTCCATAAAACTTCCCTGGAAGTGTCTGCCCGTGTCAGAAACCATGGTAGGAATCGTTAAAATATATCATAGGTTCCCGTAAAGACTTGTTATTCCTGCTGCTACTGAACTTAAAATGTACACATTCAAGACGCATCGTGCAATTGTCCAAACCGTCTTCGTAAATCTCCGTCAGGAGGAGTTTTCTAATTAAAACTTTCTTCTTGAAGTTTTTGTTACATACCGGGGGAGTCATTCATTTGGCATTAACTGAATGGGTCGTGGAAAAGACGCAATTCTTTTTTTGCAGAACTCAAAAGCTTTTCTATCATCATCTGTCTGCGTTAGAAAACTATGACAAGAATCGTTTGATCGTCCTGGTATGTTATTTACCGGACTTGTTAGCCTACAAGAGAGTGCTCTGGAGATATGTTCCACTGCAACTTTCCTCAGAAATATTGCTGTTTCTTTTTTTTCTTTATTTGAAGAATTGGGCTATTCTGATACATGAAGACAAAGCTAATAGTATGCTACTTCCTATTAGTTCGTCTACTAGATAGGTGACGCAGTTGTGTTATAAAACACGTGGATGTCTTAATTTAGGCAATCTTTGTTTACATTAATATTCGAATAAAGTTGCATCAAAGCCCTTGAGTCCATGCAACAATAAAACAGCAAAGGGTTTAGAAACTATATAAAAATTATGGCTGAATATTCCTGTTCGAATTCACTATGATCGGGTAACGCCTGAACGCAAATATAATATGTACCGGTAGGCGTCGCTTTTAATTTATGTCCTTGCAATTCAAAGGGTATTGTGCAAGACCAAGCCTAATAATGAAATAAAGGGCTTAACCATTCTAAAGTTCAATAGGGATTCAACTCAATCTGTTACCTTATGAAAGTTAGAGGCAAATCTAACATACATCAGTAGGCGTCGCTTTTAACTTTCGTCCCTTACGATTCAAAGTTTATTGTGCAAGAACACGCCTAAAAGAATAATAAACAATAGTTCGACGACCTCATACCTTCGTAAAATGATGTTAACCCATCCGGTTGAAGAATTATACAATCTTAATCATTGATTTCGCAAATATATCATCTAATCCACCTTCTTCGCCACATTTAAGTGCCTGGCACCGAGACGGGCCATCATTGGTCGTCATAATTAGATTATCAGCTTCACATGAATTAGACAGGGCCGTTTTGGACACCTGTGTAAAAATGGCATGGTCCTTCCAAAATGGCGCTTTCGTACGACGGATAAATTCTGGGCTGATTTTTTTTACTAATTTTGGGTACTTTTTATTGTTTTCGTCGGTAGATTATTTTTACTGAGTGTGCAACAGAATGACTGGGAGTTGTCGCTGTGGACTTGTGCCGTTCTGGTGATGTTTTGAAGAGAAAATGCGGATTTCCTGACCTAGTGAATTTTGGAGAAGACAGTTGGGAAGAGTAGCGTGGCCTATTATTACAGGTAAACCCAGCAAATTCTTTGGCTGATATTCTTCCCTAGCAACTATAGTACGACCATGTCAAGTTATATTCCGTAAGAAATTACCTTGTTCTAAATTAGAGAGCGACTATTGCTAATTTTAGACAGACTTTGAAAAAGTCTTCCTGCTTCCTGCTTCCGTCAACTCACATGTTCGACTATTTGCCGACGATTGCTTGATTTATCGAACTATCAGCAACCATTCCGACGCCCAAGGCCTGCAGTCTGACCTAGATGTGCTGACGGAATGGCAAAACCGTTGGCAGATGTCGTTCAATCCCTCCAAATGCCATATCCTTCACACTTCCCGTAAAAGAAATCCTTCCAGAACACAGTATTCTCTTTGTAATGAAATCCTAACGTCAGTTAAGACCCACCCTTATCTCGGACTCCAATTGTCCGACGATCTGCGGTGGGATACCCATATCAACCACGCCACTAGCAAAGCTGGTAAAGTCCTAGGGGTCATTCGGCGCAATTTGACCCATTGCCCATCTCGGGTCAAGGCCACCTGCTACAAAGCGCTGGTTCGGCCCCACTTGGAATACAGTGCCACCGTCTGGGACCCGTACACCATCAAAGGGATACAGGCGGTGGAGGCCGTCCAGCGCAGGGCCGCCCGAGTGACCCTGAATGACTACCAGCGGACTAGCAGCGTGACACAAATGCTCAACGACCTGCAGTGGCCTCTCCTCTCCGAAAGGAGGAGAAAGGCCCACCTCACAACTTTTTATAAACTCACCCATAATATTATTAAGATCCCCACCAGCAACCTGCTCAAGCCAGCCCAAGGGCGTACCCGAGGGAGCCACCAGTATAAATATCAACCTATACATGCACGAACAGACACTTACAAATATTCCTTCTTCCCTCGCACAATCCCCCAATGGAACACCTTGCCTGGCCCGGTAGTTATGGCTCCCACCGTTGAGTCCTTCCGGGCCAGGCTGGAGGCCTGCCCGCCTTAAACCAAGGCCTCCCCCCCCTAAAGTGCCCCATCAGGGGCTATATGGGGGTGTAGCCGGGGCTCATATAACATCTTTGAGCCCCGGCAAAGATGAAGATGAAGATGAAGTCTATCACGTTGGCGCTCTTTCAACATTCTTTAATGTGCGTTGTGCTTGTAGAGTTTCAAATGTAATGTGCATGACTTTTGTCAATTGTTTAGCGTTATAAGGTTGCATTTTGTTGAAAGAAATTACGTATTGAGCAACCTTGCTTTTTTTTTCTTTTCGTTATCTACACGTGGCTCAACACACCTGTTGGAATGTGGCTGTGTACATAACTAAATATATTTGGTGATCCCGCCAAAAACTCGAGTTAACAAGATAGGGTTCTCAAAGCTTCAAGGCGACCAACAAGCATTTGGTATTGAAGACATTCAAGAATGTAACATCTAATGAATGTCTGTGTAGTCAGGTGGCTGCTGACTGACTCAGTAGTGAGTACTACTCTCTGAACCTGACGAGACAAATTGGACTAGACCAGATGATTTGAAGACCTAAGAGGAATATCGGATAAGGAAAATCCCAATTCTGCATTTTACTTACCATTTCGTCGGTATTATGTGAGACAAGTGTGTAACATCTAATGTCTGTATAGTTAGGTGGCTGCTGACTGATGCAGTACTGAGGACTACTCTTCGAACCTGACAAGACAGATAAGCAGATTAGACCAGATCTGATGATTTGAAGACCCAACTGGAATATCAGGTGTGAAAAATCTGAATTCTGCATTTTACCTACAGCTATTTGGTGTTATTTTATTTAAGTGTCTAATATCTAATGTCTGTATAGTTAGGTGGCTGCTGACTGATACAATGCAGTGGTGAGAACTACAGTCTAAATCTGACAAGACAAATTGGACCAGGCCAATTTGGTGTTATTCTATTTAAGTGTGTAACATCTTATGTCTGTATAGTTTGGTGGCTGCTGAATGATGCAGTACAGAGGACTACTCTCTGAACCTGACGAGACTATTTGGACCAGACCAGATAATTTGAAGACCTAAGAGGAAAATCAGGTGGAGAAAATCACAATTCTGTATTTTACTTACCATTTCCTCGGTATCATGTGAGGCAAGTGTGTAGCTTCTAATGTTTGTAAAGTTAGGTGGCTGCTGACTGATGCAGTAGGGAGGACTATTGTCTAAAACAGTGACATTGACAAATAAGACAAGATCTGATGATTTAAAGACCCAACAAAACATCAGGTGTGAAAAATATGAATTCCGCATTTTCCTTAAAGCTATTTGGTGGTATTTTAGACAGCTGTGTATAAGTCAAGTCAGGTGTGTATAAGTCAAGTGTAACTTCCAATGTCTGTTTGTTTGTTTGTTTTTATTTATTTAACCAGGGGGATACATATCGTCCGTGGGGCGCTTTTCAATGAGCCCTGGGCCTGGGGAAGACCCCAAACAAAAACATCAAACTCAAACTAATACAAATAATCAACAAAAGTAACTTATAAAGTTACAAAAGTTACTAAATAATACAAAAGCAAGGTAACTTAAGTAGCATACATTGCGCATGAAATCATAATACCAAAATAAGTGAAACAAAAGTGAAGCCTGACCATCATATAACATAGAACCAAGGTAGGACAAAAAGAAATCAAGATTAAAATCAGGCTTGGAATTTGCATATCAATGATTGCCCAGTACATAAGATTGCTTGAAGGCTGCTAGGGTCCTGGCTGCTTTTAGGTGATGTGGTAGTGTGTTCCACAATACCGCCCCAGACGAAGAAAAGGCACGTCTTCTGTATTCTAGCTTAGTCATTGGCAACTGAAGACCTCCTTGCGCCCTGAGGCGAGTGTTGTGAGTATGCACGTGTGATAATTGAGTGAACATTGCAGTGATGTAGGAAGGAGTCAAACCGTTAATAGCTTTATAGACGAGAGTAGCTTTGCTTTTCTTATGTATTTCAACCACTGGGACCCATTTTAGTGTGTTTAGAAGGGTTGAGGTAGAAGTTCGCCTGTCACAGCCCAGAATCACCCGACCCTCCCTGTTTTGTAGCTTTTGCAAATTTTCAATGTATCCCTTCCCTGCCGTGTCCCAGACAGTGCTACAGTACTGTATGTGCGGAATGAATAGCGTTGTGTACATTACATCTAGGGCTTGTCTGTTTAGGTAGGGTTTCAAGTGCTTAATAATGCCAATGGTCTGAGCAAGTTTCTTGTACATATGTTTGAAATGTTCGTTCCATTTGAGAAGGCAATCAATAGTGACCCCAAGATATTTAAAACTAGTCACCTGTTCGAGTTTAGCCCCGTCTAATATAACATTAAGCTTGGTATTCGCCACATTCATACCTGCTGACCCTATAAGCATTGTCTTACATTTACTAGGATTTAGGGAAAGCTTGTTTGCTGCAAACCACTGAGAGATCCGAGTTGAGTCCTTTTGTAATGTCTTCTCAAGTGTTGAAATGCTCCTTGCTGCGAAATATAAGATAGTGTCGTCGGCATACATGGAGACTTTGCACGACTGGACACAATTTGGTAGGTCATTGATGTAAATGATAAACATAAGTGGTCCCAAGATGGATCCCTGGGGGACACCACAGGTAACGCGCGTTGCGGAGGACAAAACTGAGCCCAACCCTGTACATTGCTGTCTGTCAGTTAAGTATGACTTTAACCAGTCACAAGCCGAGTCGTCCACACCGTAGCATTTCAGTTTTAGCAGCAGTATATCGTGATCTAGGGTGTCAAACGCTCTTGACAGGTCGCAAAACACTACACCAGTTATATCCCTGTTATCTATGGATTGAATCCAGTCTTCTACCACAGAGTGAAGAGCAGTCTCACATGAGTGTTGTTTACGAAAACCAGACTGAGAAGGTGTTAGTAGCCGGTGGTGGCTGAGGTATTCGTACAATTGGTTGTGTACTACCCTCTCAAGAACCTTTGAAACACCTGATAGTAGGGACACCGGACGATAGTTGTTCGGGTTTGTCTTGTCCCCTTTTTTGTGGATGGGCATAATTTTCGACCGTTTCCATTTTTCAGGGAACTCTCCGGTGCTGAGTGAAAAGTTAAAAAGTTTAGTGAGGGGAGGACCAAGTATGTGGGCTCCCACTTTCAAGAGCCTGTTGTCTATAGTGTCTAGTCCTGTAGCTTTTTTAACTTTAAGCCTGGAGAGTAGACTTATGACAGACTCCTCGGTGACTGGAGTAAAAGAGAAAGTACTATCGACATTGTTGATGAACTGAAACGGGCTGTAATGAGGAACAGTGCTTGAGATGGATTTATACAAGTCATCAATAACTTTATGGAAAAACCAATTAAAGCATTCTGCTATACCTAGCTTGTCGGTGATGTTTTGGTTTTCATACTGAATGCTGTTGATGGTATTCAGTGTCTTACTAGGAAGTAAGTTCCGTATGGCTTTCCATATTCCAGTTTGTCCCTCTTCGGACCCTTGAATGACTGACTGAGCCGCGTGATCCTTTTTGGCTTTGCGGCAGAGATAATTTACTTTGTTTTTTATAGATTTGTATTCAGTCATCTCTTTAGGGTTACCTGATCGTTTAGCTTCTTTGTACAGTTGATCTCTGAGGGCTATGAGCTGTCTCAGGTCATGAGTTAGCCACGGGGCAGGCGTACCTCTGACCTTGACCCTCTTTAAAGGAGCATGTATATTAGCAACTCCAGTGAGCAGGTTTTCCCATACCTCCAGCTGTTCATCGATGGTCGAAAAGCTCTCTATGACATTCCATGGTACCTTGGCTAGGTCGTGAAGATATTTGTATTTTTAGGTGGCTGCTGACTGATGCAGTACAGAGGTCTACTGTCTGATGCTAATCGACAGATTGGACCTGACCAGATGATTTGAAAGCAGAAGAGGAATATCAGGTGAGACAAATCTGAATTCTGCATTTTACCTACAGCTATTTGGTGTTATTTCAATCAAGTGTTTAACATCTAATGTCTGTATAGTTAGGTGGCTGCTGACTGATGCAGTAGTGAGGACTACTGTCTGAACCTGACGAGACAAATTGGACCAGACCAGATGATTTGAAGAGAAAATGCGGATTTCCTGACCTGGCGAATTTTGGAGAAGACGGTTGGGGAGAGTAGCGTGGCTTATTATTACAGGTAAACCAGCAAATTGTTTGGCTGACATTCTTCCCTAGCAACTATAGTACGAACATGTCATGTTATAGTCCGTAAGAAATTACCTTGTTCTAAATTAGACAGCGACTGTTGCTAATTTTAGACAGGCTTTGAAAAAATCCATCACGTTGCCGCTCTTTCAACATTCTTTAATGTGCGGTGAACTTGTTGGGTTTAAATGTAATGTGCATGTCTTTTTAATCGCGTTTTACGGTTGCATTTTGTTGAAAGAAGTTATGTATAAGATATCATGTATTGAGCGACCTTTTTCTTTTCGTTATCTACACGTGGTTCAAAACACCTGGAATGTGGCTGTGTACATAACTAAATATATTTGGTGATCCCGCCAAAAACTCGAGTTAACAAGATTCAAGGCGACCAACAAGCATTTGGTATTCGAGACAAGAATGTAACATCTAATTAATGTCTGTGTAGTCAGATGGCTGCTGATTGATGCAGTACAGAGGACTACTCTCTGAACCTGACGAGACTATTTGGACCAGACCAGATGATTTGAAGACCTAAGAGGAAAATCAGGTGGAGAAAATCACAATTCTGCATTTTACTTACCATTTCCTCGGTATCATGTGAGGCAAGTGTGTAGCTTCTAATGTTTGTAAAGTTAGGTGGCTGCTGACTGATGCAGTAGGGAGCACTATTGTCTAAAACAGTGACAAGACAAATAAGAAAAGATCTGATGATTTAAAGACCCAACAAAACATCAGGTGTGAAAAATATGAATTCCGCATTTTCCTTAAAGCTATTTGGTGTTATTTTAGACAGGTGTGTATAAGTCAAGTCAGATGTGTATAAGTCAAGTCAAGTGTAACGTCTAATGTCTGTATTTTTAGGTGGCTGCTGACTGATGAAGTACAGAGGACTACTGCCTGATGCTGACCGACAGATTGGACCAGACCAGATGATTCCAAAGCACAAGAGGAATATCTGGTGAGACAGATCTGAATTCTGCATTTTACCTACAGCTATTTGGTGTTATTTTAATCAAGTGTTTATAGTTAGGTGGCTGCTGACTGATGCAGTAGTGAGGACTTCTGTCTGAACCTGACGAGACAAATTGGACCAGACCAGATGATTTGAAGAGAAAATGCGGATTTCCTGATTTCCTGGCGAATTTTGGAGAAGACGGTTGGGGAGAGTAGCGTGGCTTATTATTACAGGTAAACCAGCAAATTGTTTGGCTGACATTCTTCCCTAGCAACTATAGTACGACCATGTCAAGTTATATTTCGTAAGAATTTACCTTGTTCTAAATTAGAGAGCGACTGTTGCTAATTTTAGACAGGCTTTGAAAACGTCTATCACGTTGCTTTCAACATTCTTTAATGTGCGGTGTGCTTGTATGGTTTTAAATGTAATGTGCATGACTTTTTTTTATCGCGTTTTAAGGTTGCATTTTGTTGAAAGAAATTATGTATTAAGCAACCTTTTGTCTTTTCGCTATCTACACGTGGTTCAAAACACCTGGAATGTGGCTGTGTACATAACTAAATATATTTGGTGATCCCGCCAAAAACTCGAGTTAACAAGATTCAAGGCGACCAACAAGCATTTGGTATTCGAGACAAGAATGTAACATCTAATTAATGTCTGTGTAGCCAGGTGGCTGCTGACTGATGCAGTAGTGAGGACTACTCTCTGAACCTGACGAGACAAATTGGACCAGACCAGATGATTTGAAGACCTAAGAGGAATATGAGGTGAGAAAAATCCCAATTCTGCATTTTACTTACCATTTACTCGGCATTATGTGAAACAAGTGTGTAACTTATAATGTCTGTATAGTTAGGTGGCTGTTGACTGATGCAGTAGTGAGGACTACTGTCTAAACCAGTGACAAGGCAGATTAGACCAGATCTGATGATTTGAAGACCCAACAGGAATATCAGGTGGGAAAAATCTGAATCCCGCATTTTCCTTACAGCTATTTGGTGCTATTTTAGACAGGTGTGTATACGTCAAGTCAGATGTGTATACATTTTGTAAGTCAAGTCAAGTGTAAGTTCTAATGTCTGTATTTTTAGGTGGCTGCTGACTAATGCAGTACAGAGGACTAATGTCTAAACCTGCCAAGAGAAGATTGCACCAGATGATTTGAAGACCGAAGAGAAATATCAGGTGAGAAAATCCCAATTCTGCATTTTACCTACGGCTATTTGGTGTTATTTTAGACAACTGTGTAACTTCTACTGTCTGTATAGTTAGGTAGTTGCTGACTGATGCAGTAGTGAGGACTCCTGTCTAAACCTGACAAGAGAAGATTGGACCACAGCAGTCCTGACCTGTTCGTGCCCAAACCAGCTCACTTGAAGTTTAAGACAGAGTGAAGAAGTTTTACGGGTGAGCCAATACAGCTTTATTTTTTCTATGTGTTAAGAACTGAGGGGCATGACATAACTACTTTTAACAGTTCACATATCTGAGCAAAGGATAGTTAAACTGCAGGATCTTATTCATGTTACATAATATATACATAATAAGTATTTCTGTAGCTGGCAATGTTCTGTCACCATGTATGAGAAAATTGTCATGTGGATCGTTTTGATGTTACCCTATGTGAGATGTATTTTTATGCTATTGTTCAATTTGTTGTTTGGTCATGATATTCTTTGTTTAGAATTAATTAATGTTGACTGCAGGTTGTGCCTGTGATTT
>NW_017803268.1:1147788-1195953 GCF_001625305.1 Branchiostoma belcheri
ACCCTTTTGTACCCAGGTATCAATATTCAGTACAACTACAGTTCTTTCTAAATTTCTTTGTGACAAAATGATGCAAAGTTTAAAATGCCCAAATTAGCCAGTGTGGACACCTTAATAGGATACATATTGTGACTGATGTACACAATACATTGTAATATAACCAGTACAGTTTTGTCCCTAGTGGAGTGGATTTTAGGGAAAATACTTTGGTCACATAATGATTGTTGGAAATGTGTCCTATTTCTTTACAGAAAATGTAAAAGGCAATGTTGTGCTTTCTTTATGTGGTGTGAATGTACTACAGGTAAGCTGTGTGTGATGTTTGGAAGAGAGGAATTGAGTAATAAGGAATCAGCAAAAGAAAACTGCATTCTGTTTATTAATGCAAGGGTTAAATACAGTTAAATTAAGGGAAGCTTCACTTTAAACATATTAATTATGTCATAGTCATAGATAGTTTAGGTAGTTTAACAATAAAGAAAACTGTAGAGAGATCTTGAGTTACAGTGAGTCGGATCTCCTTCCTCTACACTTTATGGTCTCTGCGAAAGATTACATTTTGAAATATTCTTTCAAGTGGCTTAAAATTCAACTGTAGTCATTTCTTAGGTAATATTATATCAATAGGTAACTGAAAACCAGGGCTTGAAATTCATGTTTGGGAATAGGTGCACTGGTGCACCAAACCTAGCTAGAAATTAGGTGCAGAAAAAAAAATTCGGGTGCAGCATATAAAACAAAACCTACTTGAAGATCTTACTGCTCCTCTTCTGAGCTTGAATCTGAAAACAGATAGTTACAGTGAGAGGTTTATACATTGTATCATGTTAATACTCGGAGTAAGCTTTCTACTGAAAATGTAGGCTGCATTTAAGTTTCGGGATTCAATATATTAGGAACTGTATGTGTAACTTAAGAATACCATAGACAGACAGGTTGACACATTAATGATAAGTTTATTGCAAATTACTGAAAATTATTGCAAATAACAAAGATAAAAGGATATTGAAACAGAGTACATAATAACTTTAAAATCTACATAATAACAAGAGGTCATTTTCTAAAATTATAGCTACATGTATGTCTAAAACTATGTCTGAAGGGTTTGACTTCTATATATGTGGGTTTTGGGTTAGTTAAAAGAATAGAAGAAGTTTAGAGAAATTGGGATAAATTGTAGTTTCAAAAGACATTTCATTTGGAGTGTTTTTATGCAATGAACAGTTCCAGATAAAGTGTATTTCGTCTTCCACAGCTTTTGCAATTCAATATTTACACATTCTTTCATATACAGGTAATCTTCTATACCGGCCTATCTCTATTGAAAAAGTTAATCTACTTGTACATGAAATGTAGCCCACATTTAAGTCACGGAAGTTAGCAAGGTAGTTTATCTTAAATCATGAAAAGAAGTTTAGAACTTGAAGAACAATGTCAGTAAAAATAGGTGTAGTTTTGTTTTGCTGATTCCTGATCACTGCATGACAAAACACAATTGCTCTCTTTCTGTATGTGTTAAAAAGGACACAAGAGGTTTGATAAAATCTGTCATCGTGTTAGGCCACACCAATTTAATTTGGTGGTTCTCGGATGCGCCTCTTCATTTTTTTCTGATTTGCCCAAAAAAAAATGATTCTGGTTCTGAATCAACTCAAAAATGGTCATTTTGCCTTCAACAATTGAGGAAAGTCCTTTTCTTCGTAGTTACAGTTTTTCCATTTATCACTACAGTTTAATTAAAAGTTCAAAATTCATTGTTTAAGTATAAACCCATCCTTTTGTGTTGACTTCATGGATGCCTAAATCTATTTTTATTTCTTCACCCTGTCGCTTCATATTTATTCTAAAAAATCCGAGAACCAACAAATTAATTTGGTGTGGCCTTATGCATGGTATGTCTGAAAAGTGATTTGTACACTTAGTTCGCTAGTCCATCATACTTTAGAGCGCTGCCGGTCGTTTGAAGTTGGGGATAGCGCCTAGCGTTCACAAATTGATCGCCGCCATACCTTCGCAATGACATGATCTCGTAGTTCTTAAGAACAACGTCAACGTTGCACAGTTGATGCAATGCGATCTCAATTCTTTCTCTGTCTTGTTACTGTCTCTTTTTTCTCTGTCTTGTTACTATCTCTTTTTTCTCTGTCTACGCCGATAAACTTTCACCGCTTTCCACCATTGGATGAGACGCGCCAAGAATGGATAGTTGAACGTTCTTACGAACTTTCCGATTATGTCATTGCGAAAGGTATGGTGGCGACCAATTTGTGGACGCTAGGCGCTATCCTCAACTTCAAACGGCCGGCAGTGCTCTAAACTATGTTGTACTAGCGAACTAAGTGTTAGGAATCACTTTTCAGACATACCATATATTGGCATAATATGACAGATTTTATTGAACCTCTTGTGTCGCTTTAAGTTCACTCACACAGTATGTCACACTTTTACAACGAACATAAATAGTCGCACTCATCTTCCTACATGTACATCAGACCAACCTATAGCTACCCAAACATATGACGGAGTTAAATTTTCCAGCCAAAAATTCAAACCGTGTTGCCCACAAATTGTCGCTTTGGATGTTTAAAAGTTTGATTCTCCAAACAAGTAATCAGGTAAAATTTCCCTGAACAATTTTGGTGTAGCTTTTGTTGTGCTGTGCTGATTTTTTCATGTAAATTTTCCTGCCCCCCTCCCCAAAGTAATGGCACCCTCACCTGTCTAATTAATTGGATTAAAATTTTCCCGCCAAAAAACTTAATATATAGAGCAATCTAACCTTGAACTTGTGCCGCCCCCCTCCCCACTCTTCCTGCCCACCTCCCACACTTCTTCTACAACTCAGTATGTTAGTTACACTGTTCTCTGGACTTCTTCACACATGTAGTCACCACACTCTGCTACACAAACACTTGGTTGATCGAGTGCAGTTTTTCCAACACTTATACTTAAGAATAATCTCTCGCTCTTCTGGTCGGTCAATGCACTAAGTGTACTCCCCGAGGGATGTCTTTCCGGAGACATTGATGCTTCGACACATCAGTATACCAGTGCAATTGACTGACCAGGAGAGCGAGAGATTATTCTTAAGTATAAGTGTTAGAAAAACTGCACTCGATCAACCAAGTGTTTGTGTAGCAGAGTGTGGTGACTACATGTGTGAAGAAGTCGAGAGAGAACAGTGTAACTAACATACTGAGTTGTAGAAGAAGTGTGGGAGGTGGGCAGGAAAAGTGGGGAGGGGGGCACAAGTTCAAGGTTAGAGTGGTGTATATACTAAGTTTTTTGGCGGGAAAATTTTAATCCAATTAATTAGACAGGTGAGGGTCCTAATCAGTTTTGGCGGGAACAGTGTGTCAGTCTAAGCAACAATTTTTGGGCACATTTAACAACACAAAACGAATCAGTGGCGTGGCTGGACAGGGCACTAGGTTTTTGGCAGGAAAATGTGGTCGGGAATTTTATTAAGTGTAAAGGTCTAAGCGACAATTTTCGGGCATTTTGGGGGAAATTTGGCTCATGCAACTACACAATTGTTTAGTGATGTGGATTCTAGGCGGCCGCTTACAATACTAAGTTTTTGGGTAGGAGATGTTAAGTGTAAAGGCCCAAGCAACAATTTTGGGACAATTTGGCACATTCAACTACACGAAACAAATTTTCAGTGACGTACAATTCAAGTGACCGGCTAAGGTAGTTTTTTCAGGCGGGAAAACATGTTGCGAGATTTAAGTGTAAAGGTCCAAGAGATAATTTTGGAGCAATTTTGCTCATTTAACTACACAATACGAAGAATGTTTTACTTTCAGTGATATAGAATTAAAACGGCCGGCTAAGAATGTTTTAGGTACATGGACTTTAAGCAGCTGGTTTTAGTTTTTTTGGCAGGAAAACATGTTTGGAGATTTTATCATTATGATATTAATAAGTGTAAAGGTCCTAGCAATAAATTTGGGGGCAATTTGGCTCATTCAACTATGAAATACAAAGAATTTCTCAGTGACGTACAATTAAATCAGCTGGCTAAGGTCCTAGGAATTATTTGGGGAGAATTTGGCCCAATCAACTACACAATACGAAGTATTTTCAGGTGGGAAAACATGTTTGAAAATTTATATTTAAGTGTAATGGTCCAAGCGATAATTTGGGGGGGGGGGAGGCAATTTGGCTCATTCAACTACACAGTATGAAGACATTTTTAGTGACATTTAACATGAATTCAGGCTGAAAATGTAGCAGCCGGTTAAGATATTAATAATTTTTTGGGGGCAGGGAAATTTCAATCAACTACATTTTCAGAGAATTTAAATGTAAGGTCCAAAACTTTTGGGGACAATTTGGCAAATTCCACTACACGATACGAAGAATTTTTCAGTGATGCTTATCATGGAATTTACATGGCTGGTTATGACAAAACGTTTAATGGCTCCTCACGGAAAAAGGACAGGCAGAACTGGGCAAAAGAGAGAAATGTGAGTGCAAGTGTGTGCACCTGAGGGCATGTGGAGTGTTGTCTTGTGTTAATAAAGAAACCATACTCACACCTCCCCATCTTCTTTCACACAGCTCGGCCAATAGAAGTCTGGTCCCTCTTAGTCCGGTCTCCGGGTCCACATCTTGAAGACAATGGAACAAAAGTCAGTGGATTGAAAACAGCGATTGGCCTTACAAGAAATTATATCACACAACATGCAAATTTATGACATTTACATGAAGAATGCTGCTAAAATTATAAACCACATGCAACTTTATGCTCAACATTAAAACCCTGGTTTTACTCAAAGTTTTAAAGACTGGTCTGGAAAGGTTTTCAGGAGGCAGCAGCTTCCTAACTAAAAACCTAATAAGTGGTAATTATTAATGCACAAATATGAAAGAATCCTTGCACATGTGGCTATCAGGACACACCTCTGACTGCTACTCTTCAGGATACACTAGTTAGATGATAGCAAATAGGAATATACATGTACATGTAACACTAAAAAACTTTCTCTCACCTGATACTCTTGTATCCTGTCACTTGTGGTGTCTTGTCAGGTCTCATCTTGTGGAGACAGGTACAACTGCACTGCTGCTCTTCAGAACACTATGTAGAAAAAATATGTTACTCTGGGGCAAAGATATTAAATGCGAAGTAACTGGTAAAAAGTGAAGAATGCAGATTTCTCTCACCTGATGCTCCTGTATCCGTATCTTGTCAGGTCTCATCTTGTGGAGACAGGTACAACTGCACTGCTGCTTTTCACGATACACCTAACTATATAGAAAAAAAAGTTAGTCTGGGGCAAAGATGTTACACACAGTAACACTGATGTATAACCAGCAGAAAAGTGAAGAATGTGGATTTCTCTCACCTGATACTCCTGTATCCTGTGGTGTCTTGTCAGGTCTCATCTGGTGGAGACAGGTACAACTGCACTCGCAGCTGCTCTTCAGGATACACCTATGTATAGAAAGAAAAGTTAGTCTGGGGCAAAGATGTTACACACAGTAACACTGACTAAACCAGCAGAAAAGTGAAGAATGTGGATTTCTCTGATACTCCTGTATCCTGTCGTCTGCGGTGTCTTGTCAAGTCTTATCAATTGGAGACAGGTACAACTGCACTGCTGCTTGTCAGGATACTATGTATAATGAATATGTTAGTCTGGGGCAAAGATGTAATGCGAAATACATGTAACTGGTAGAACAGTAAAGTATGCAGATTTCTCTCACCTGATACTCCTGTATCTTGTCATCTGTGGTATCTTGTCAGGTCTCATCTGTTGGAGACAGGTACAACTGCACTGCTGCTTTTCAGGATTAGTGCTGCATACCGGTTCACTGGACTTGGATCCGGACTTGTAAGAATGTTTAGGTTCAAGTCCAAAAAAACCTAAAAGCCAAGAACCGAGTCCGGACTTATTAACATAAAAGACCATGTCACATACCCCTTTTCTTTCCAAACCACCTAAAACCTTCCATAAATTGCAAAATCTTTGCTGCAAAATGAAGAAAACATTGCCATCGGGCATCGTCAAGTACCGGCCTCCATGTTATGTGGCCAAAGTTTCACCCAGACAACATTGCAAGGTTGCCAACATGCAATTTTGTATATGCCAATTGGGTTTAGGTCCGGACTTACAAGTCCGGAACTGAACCTAAACCTCTGGACTTAAATCCGGACCTGAACCTAAATGTTGGTTTAGGTATGCACCACTATTCAGGATACACCTAACTATATAGAAAGACAATTTAGTCCGACAAAAGGCAACACTAAATAACTGACTGAGAAACTGAAAAAATTATGCAGATTTTTCTCACCTGAAACTCCTGTATCCTGTGGTGTCTTGTCAGGTCTCATCTGGCAGAGACAGGTACAACTGCACTGCTTAACTCTTCTGAATCAGGATACACCTAACTACATGTATGTAGAAAGAAAAGTTGGTCTTTAATGTACTTCAAAACAAGCAAATTGAAAACAACTTGAAAACGCGGCAACTTAAATGGCAGTTGTGTTTCCACCCGGACAAGTGTACAGTGTTAAGGATTGGGTCAGGTCAGCCAACATATACATACACAATGAAGGGCAAATCAGATCTGATACCACTAAAATTTACCACAGAAGAGAAAGACCTTGGGATCATAGTTGATCAGGATCTGAGTTTTGACAAGCACATTGCTAAAATGACAGCAAAGGCCAACCAGCTCACAGGTCTTCTATGGCAGACTTTTGAGTACATCGATAGAGAAGTCTTCTCACTACTATACAAGTCATTGATCTGTCCACACCTAGAATACGGTGCACCAGTTTGGTCCCCACACCAATGGAAGCAGGCTGATCAAATAGAGAATGTACAAAGAAGGGCAAGCAAAATTGCCTGGGCTAACCAACCTACCACACGAGGAGAGACTTAGGAATCCCAACACTGGTATACCGAAGAATACATGGGGACATGATTATGACTTACAAATACATTCACGGGAAGCTGGACACAGGGATGCCTACCAAAAATACAAGAACCATGCTTGTACTATAAAACCACCCAATAAATTCGGCTACTGTAAACAGTACCTGCTCATTCTACAACTGGCACCCGTGCTGTACGCACGGGGAGAGGCTCAGAGAAAGTGTACCAAGTACCCAAGTACTCTTCAAAACTTTGGACACAACAGATAAGACATGGATTTGTAGATGAAAAGTAGATGTCAACTTTAACTCTACAACAGGAATATAGAGTATACTAACACACATGATACTATGGCATTCCTGGTAAATTGGGACTTTGGCTAGTCAGCACTTCAGAGCTGGTTTCCAGTATTGCAAGAGAAGCCACCAAAAGTGTGTCTACATGTATATTTCTAGACACACAACATATATGATCTTGTGAGGATATATATTATATATATATCAATAGAATATCTACATGTAGTTCAGCTGTGTATAAGATGCTCAGTGCCATTTGTGAATACAGATACAGACTTTTTGAAACAAACTTTCAAGGGGTTAGTCTCTGCTGAAATAGTTCAAATTGGAACCTGAAGGCCCTCAACTTGTATGTATCACGCCTGCCAGGTCTTGTGATGTAACAGCCCTGATCAGTCAGTTAGTGATTTATGGTTCCCGGTGACGTAGTGACTTATGACGTAGTGCTTAGTAGCCATATTTATACCTCCAGCTTCTTAGTTCATTTACATACTCATTAGATTAGCCAATGACTGGTGAGAGCAGTCAGCGTCAGGATTAGATATTAGCTAGCCCGCTCCCATTTGAATTAGTTCGAGACCGGGACCTCAGGTTAGTAACACACACTCCTTGTAGTTCATAGATTCCACTCCTGTAACCTAGACCATTGTACTTGTAACTCATACGACTAGACCATTGACCTGTATTGACTTGTACAGCAGATACATCATAATACAGCAACCCGTACAATCTAAATCGACCCGGCTCTGTGTCTTTTATCTTTAGTGGTTAACTAACTAGACAGATAGACACGGATTCCCTAAATTCTACACTGGTTCCCACACCGGGAATCGAACCCGGGCCTTGGCGGTGAGAGCGCCAAATCCTAACCACTAGACCATATGGGAATTCTACAGTGACATGGATGGTGTTTAGGTTTTCTGTAACTAAGCTGGATCATTTTTTTGTTGCATTTATTTTTATTATGTTTTGAAAACCAGTGGAGATAAATACATGTGTACAACAATTTTCAAAACCGATCAGATGTCAGTTAATATGCAAATCACTCCCTGTCGTCTGCTGCCATTGTTTCCAGTGCCAGTCGGCTTCAGAATTCCCGTGGCTTATAATCCATTTATGATGTTGGGGTCAATTTAGCTACTGACAGGAGGTAACTTCTTTATTGGGGGAGGACATGGGTCCTCCTGATGGTAGTTTAAACTTTAAGCAGAAGATCCGTGAACAACAACAAAAGGCTGTTCTTTTACAGCAACAGGGTCGTAACATGGTGGAACAGTCTACCCGAGGAGGTGGTAACAGCCCCAATCGTGAACAGTTTTAAAAACAGACTTGACAAACACATGAGAAGCCACCCAGTAGTGTACAACCCCCGGGCACTAGACATTACCCCCACAAGATGACCATGTCTACGCAATAAGGACCATGTCTACTCTACAAGGAGTGGCTCACAATGGAAGAGAACTTCCTACCGAGACGAAAAGTCTGCTCTACTCTACTCCAGTATACCAACGGCTCCCCCCTGACGCGTCGCCAAAAACGTGTTTGTTACAGTTTTAGCAGCGAAAATTTCCCCTAGCTTTTTTAAATGCCACTAAACACGGAAGAAATATATTCAGTGTTCCCCCAAACCACGACATTCATGAAAACAAATTCGAGTGCAAAATGGCCCACAAATGTGTGCGACATGTCGTTCCACAAAACGCAAATTTCTACCGAATATAGCGTACGAATTATAACATAGTCTGTTGCTACAGGTTTGTTGGAAGTACAAACATGTACATTCAAGGAGCTAATTTGTTGTTTTTACCTCGCAAGAACTTGTCTTTTTCAGCACCACGCCACGCCGCCATGGTAGTCGCCATATTCGTTTCCAGTCTCCAAAACTCCGCCCGCCGGCGACAGGAAATTCTCCAAGTTTTCTCCGTCAAACATCCAAAGAACGCCACACATCCGACCTGGAAACGTCCAGACGATATACTGTACACTTGAGACGGATAATTTGCGGGCAAAAAGCCGAAAATTTACCTCAAAAGTTGGAGACAATTCACACACAACACGCCGCGCCGCACACATGGGAGACCCCAAGTGTCAAAGGGCATGAAACTGCAGCCGACGCACACAGGTGGGACAAGTATCCAAGCGCAAATCTACGCCGACTGAACACGCACCATAATTCAACATTTACAGTCTCAAAACTGACGTCTTCCTCTAACATTTTCCACACGTTCTATATCGATGCCATGCACAGAACAGTCTCTGCACCCTTCTCTAGTATTGTGCAGCACTACTTTGTGCCCGGACTACTTTTGAGGGGTTCGCCCATAAATACTGTGTTGTGTGGTCTTAGTGTGGACTTGTCCTTGGTGCTGAACTCACTATCAATTCCATGTATTAAGTATAGCAGCATGTATTAAGTATTGCAGCTTGTTCGACACGACAGTATACCCATGGAAAAGCGAGGGGTTGATGTATTTTAGTACATGTATATACAGTATATAGTACATTGAAGCCTGCATATCAACAATATCTATATTTCATCAAGTCTTATACATTTTCTGACTGAGGATTAACTCAAATTAACAACAGGGTTTACGGAAACTCAGGTACCGGCCAGGCCAGGCTACCACAATATCAGGTATCATTTCTTGCATAACAAGTTTTCTAATGTAAAATGCCAATACCAATTCATTTATTATTTTTTTTTTGCAGGGACTTCATTCCGTGGTAGAATGGACACTTTTTAAACAAAGACAAACCTGTCCTTGGTGCTGAACACCTTCCACACAGTAAAATCAATTTACAGTGTTAACGGTACAAAAACAAATCTATCCAATTTCCTCAATAATCAAAACAGCTAAATGTCATTTAACACAGCACTGGAATTTTTTTACGAAAATAATAAATGTTATTATCTCTTTTATTAACCCTCGTATGAAATTAACTAAACTCGCAACTAATGATAACATCATGCAATTTAACTATCCCATTGATTGAATAAATTTTGAAAGAGTTATGCTGTAGAAAACTGATTTTAAAAGTGTTACCAATGTACAATGTACTTGTAGCATGTTACATCTCGAGTTCTTAATATATGTGTGAGGAAAGGAATAAGTCATGTACGCTGTAAAGAAAGTTGCTCGAATCGATTTATAAAAAGTTAGGCAGTTCATAATACTAGTACATCGAAGAAGAGGTAATATTTAAAATGTAAGTTGTGAAGTATTGCCTCACCTGGACAGGTACAAACTCTTCACTGTGTCTTCAAGTCAAATTACTGGTGAAACTGAGCCATCCAGTTATATGGTCTTGTTTGCACAGAAGTCAACCATCATCACAGGTTTCTCCCAGTCAGGACAGGAACGTCAGCACACACATAACTACCTAAATGTAGATGAAAGGATAATAAGTTTAATGCAAAAAAAAAAAAAAACATCTGAAATAAACTGACAAAGATTTATAACTTAAGAATTTGATAATTTATCTCTAATTGCTTAAACAGATTGTTTGGCTCTGGAAATGTGTTTTTACACATACATGTATCCCTACTAGTCGTGTGTTTAATATTCCTTTCGGGTTCTAAACAAATCAGAAAAAAAGTACTAAATCGAAAGGCATTGTCCCACCTGTACAGAGTCTTCACTGTGTCGTCAAGTCATATTAGCGTGATGCCCCAAAAACTGAATTTTAAGGCAACATGGAATGACCATAAAATATGATAAAATCCTGCAATTAAACTATCCAGCTTTGCTAATATATGTACTTATAGAAGAAACAAACTTGTGAAACAATTTGTCTCACCCGTACAAACTCTTCAATTCATTTTGTCGTCAACTTGAAGTCAGCTGGTTTGCTAGCCCTCAGCTGGCCTGGTTTGGACAGGAACATCAGTACTGCTGACCCTAATTATACCTAATTATAAAAGAACAATGGATGCCAGGTATGAGTGAGCAACTAGCTACCAGGTAAAGATTTAACTCAAGGTAAAGCACAATATGCTAGTCATTCATTTATTCAAGTAAAAGATACACTTACAAATAGGATGTGAAAGATGTTTTGTGTGTTATTTCTATAAAGTGTAAGACATAAGAGAATAGTTCTATAGTCAAATTAACAGATCTTCTAAGGCAATGTCTTACTTGTGGATGTTGTTGTCATCTTGCTCTTGTGTCTCTGAATCACCTGATCTGGTCCAATCTTCTCTTGTCAGGTTCAGACAGGAGTCCCCACAACTGCATCCGTCAGCAGCCACCTAATTATTCAGAAATTAGATGTTACGTTTTGTAAATAATAGTAGGCACCTGTTTGTCATCTGATGTCTTCAAATCACCCGGTGTGGTTCAATCTTCTCTTGTCAGGTTTACAAAGAATTCACCGCTACTCTATCAGTCAGTAGACACCTAACTTAAACACAGACATTAGTTACACACTTGCTTTAAATAACATCAAAAGTGGTAGGTAAAATGCAGAATTGGGATTTTTCTTGACGCACGTGTCTAAAATAACACCAAATAGCTGTAAAGAAAATGCGGAATTCAAATTTTTAACACCTAATATTCCTGTTGGGTCTTCAAATCATCAGATCTGGTCTAATCTGTCTTGTCAGTTTAAGACGGTAGTCCTCACTACAGCATCAGTCAGCAGCTATACACTTGCCTCACATAATACCGAGGAAATGTTAAGTAAAATGCAGAATTGGGATTTTCCTCACCTGATTTTACTCTTAGGTCTTCAAATCATCTGGTATGGTCCAATTTGTCTCGCCAGGTTCAGAAAGTAGTCCTCACTACTGTCATCAGTCAGCCGCCACCCGACTACACAGACATTCATTAGATGTTACATTCTTGTCTTCAATACCAAATGCTTGTTGGTCGCCTTGAAGCTTTAAGAACCCCATCTTGTTAACTCGAGTTTTTGTCGCCTTGAAGCTTTGAGAACCCCTTGTTAACTCGAGTTTTTGGCGGGAGCACCAAATATATTTAGCTATGTACACAGCCACATTCCAACATGTGTTTTGAACCACGTGTAGATAACCAAAAAAGGTCGCTCAATACATAATTTCTTTCAACGAAATGCAACCTTATAAAGCTGAACAATTGACAAAACAGACATGCACATTACATTTAGAACCCTAAAAGCACATAGCACATTAGAGAATGTTGAAAGAGTGGCAACGTGATAGACTTTTTCAAAGCCTGTCTAAAATTAACAACAGTCGCTCTCTAATTTAGAACAGGGTAATTTCTTACGGAATATAACTTGACTTGTTCATACTATAGTTGCTAGGGAAGAATGTCAGCCAAACAATTTGCTGACTTACCTGTAACAATAAGCCACGCTACTCTTCCCAACTGTCTTCTCCAAAATTCACTTGGTCAGGAAATCCGCATTTTCTCTTCAAAACATCACCAGAACGGCACAAGTCCACAACGAAAACTCCCAGTCATTCTGCTGCACACTCACTAAAAATAATCTACCGACAAAAACAACAAAAAGTACCCAAAATTAGTAAAAATCAGCCCAGAATTTACCCGTCGTACGAAAGCACCATTTTGAAGGGACCATGTGCCAATTTTCTTTTTTATACAGGTGTGCAAAACGGCCCTGTCTAATTAATGAGAAGCTGCTAATCTAATGACGACGACCAATGACGGCCCGTCTCGGTGCCAGGCACTTAAATGTGGCGAAGAAGGTGGATTAGATGATATAATTATATGTACTAAGTTTTACCTCAGGATAAAAAATGAATGAAAATTCAGCTACCTACCTCTATCTCTTTTGAATATTTTTTAAACATATAGCCCTGCAGTTCCAGAGCAAACCGCTATAGGGCCCAAACTCACATCACGTCTTTTCCAGCACAAGACCTACCTACCATTGAAATTTCGTCAGCCTATCAAGTCTAGATCATCAGGTTTCAAAACCGGAAGTTCAACTGCAGTACCATAACAAACCGCCAGGGGGTCCAAAATCTAATCATTTTGAGGTCTCATCAAGACCTACCCACCTAACAAGTATCAAGACAATCCATCAAGGCCTTCTCAAGCTATCGTGTTCACAGACACACAACGTCACACACTCACACACACACACACACACACACACACACACACACACACACACACGAACGCCTCTGAAAACATAACCTTCTTGGCGAAGGTAAAAATGGCAAAACCATTGTAAACGTCAGACGTTCAGCGTATAATACCCTTCTCTACAGACCTCATAACCAACACTATGCTTTCATAACAAAACTCAGACTACCTAATCCTTTTAAAATGATTCCTTAGGGACTTGTCACACGGTCCAATTCACAAATGTCCCTACGGACAGATTGCAGATATGCGTCTTACTTACTGGTATAACCGCATTCCTGTAACCAAAGGCGTATGTTTCAAAGCGACAACAAGAACAGAAAAAATATTTTGCACAAATCTCACTCTACTGGTGCCATCCCTCAACAAATCCTGCACACAATAAACAAATCTCTGTCCTCGTTATATATTTTCTATCTGGGCAGTCACACTGTGTATTCTGCTATTCAAAGTCTCAACTAGCTAGACTAGTAGATAGTTTTAGGCAGTGAAAAGTGTTAGAAAATAGCTATTGGCGCAGCAAGCTTTTAAGTCTTTCAATAAGACAAAACACCACCGTGTTGTAGTAGAGACGTAGCTGAAGTCACTCCCAATATCTACAAAATGCAGTCACAGACATACATAGAATACCGCACTAGTGATATACGAAGTCGCTTGTTCACTCTTGTGTGGCTCCTGTTAACTGTACATGTGCGGTTGCATTTCAAACGTACTTTTACTGACATTCCCAAACACACCTACACTTAAGCTTAGGCCCCTCCTAAAAGTGGCATGCAAGGTTTCGGAGTTTGTTTATCAGAAGTATAAATAAATTTGCATCTTCAGAACACATTTAGATTTACACCTGTTCTTTCTCTAGGACGTCACACCAGGGCAAAACCTCGACCCCGTAGCTCCTTGGTCGCCTGAGCCCGATTTGTGTGCTCCCATGATCGCCTCCGGGTACCGAGTCCACACAATAGGTCCCACTAGTCGGGTTAATTATCGCACCTGCCAAGCAGGCCTTTTTGTTCGGTGAGGCCATGTTGATCTGATTGCATGGATGACATCCGCGCGGGCATGAATTTTCGTCGTTTTCCCCCTCACAAAAAAATTCGACGATATTGTAAATCAGACAAAATAGCTGAAAAATGAGCAATTATATGCCGTACATTGAAAAAAAATACAATGTATTGGAAAACGATACTTGTGTTGCAGAATTCCAAAATCAGTTCCAAAGGGCAAGAAGTCTGCCCCCCCCCCCAAAAAAAAAATTCACCATACTGTAAATCGGACAAAGTAGCTGCAAAATGAGCAAATACTAGTATATGCCATGTTAATATTAATTTAAAAAAATTGGAAAATGATACTTGTGTCGCAGAATTCTCAAATCCATTCCAAAGGACAAGAAGAAATGATAAGTCTATTATTCACCATGCCAATAAAATATTACTCTGTGTGTTTGGTCATTTGTTATTTCAACCTTCATGACCAGGTAGATTTCATAATGAAGGCACCTTTTTGCCAAACTTTTTTTTACTCTCACGCTCGCATTAGTTTCGGGGCTTCCAGAGGATGTCATCCATAGAATCAAATCAACATGGCCTGATTGGTCTGACCTGTACCTGCAGTGTGCCTGTGCCTTGTATGCATGCTGGGCGTTAATTGTTCGGCACAAATCGCGCCTGGAGCCAACCTCGGGCCGCACCTTTCCTCTGACGTCGTGGGAAGATCTGACACAGTCACCCCGCCTACGTTTCACCTGCTTCCCGGTGACTTCTGCTGAGCCATTCAAATCTTACTTAGAGATGACACATTTCAGATGGACGTGAAAAAATTGAGGTAATTTTCATGACTAATTTTCTGTTACCAAAAAAGGACGTTGTAAAGATCTCGATACTCAGTTCTAGTCCCGTATGCTCATTTGTACTATGAATATAAGCTGTACTAATTAGAATTCTAACTCTTCTTTTCGAACTAAATGTTCACAATGAAATATTAGCAAATAGAAAGAACTTAAGTTGATCGTCTTGAGACTGACAACTTTTAAGACATCAAAAATCACATTGTGCCTGTTGCTATTTGTCTTAGATGATTAAAGAAGAAGAGTTAATCTTTTTTTGCCCTTCGGATACAGGACTCATTCCAACACAAACAGTCGAGAGCAGAAAAGAATGGCGCGGACTTAGTCGGATGAAGAAACTATTTTGACAACAACGTTTAGGCTTGGACCAAGGTCTTAACAGAAGGCGCTTATTATTAAGAAGCTGGCTACAAGAACATACCAGGGATTTCACCGGATAAGCTTTGCGTGGGTTGAGTCACCACAGGAAATACTTGAGTAAGGAACGCACCTGTAACTCACAGAGGGTATTCAGAAAGAGTTGCCAAAAGTTGGTTGGTTATCGTCGGAAATGGTCGTTTAACACTTTCAAGGATGGCAACTGAGCCATAATTTTGTGTTACGCAGTGTTTGGAGGTTGTTCCAAGCCAGAATGACCACGAAGTCGTCAGTTAAAAGTGCTTATTAGGTGGACAATGGCTCTGGTTGTTTACGGGTAAAATTGCGGACGGGTAAACCACAGAATCCGGCTGAACTTTCCACTGAACGGTCACGAACAACTTTGTGTCAGAGAGAACCAAGATGGCGAAGTGCTGTGCGAGTTGTTGGTACGATCGCTGTTGTTGGTTCTTCGGGCTCTTCACGTCTATATTCGGAGGAATCTCGATTTTCTTCGGGGTCGGAGCTCTGATGTACTGGAACAACCCCGACTTGATCGACGAGTTTGCTATCCCGATCTGGGTCGGCGTTTTTGTAAGTATTCTCAACAGTTTTTCTATCAGAACATGTTTCGTAGTTTAGTGTGCATGTTACCAATTTATCATGAGAATTACTTTCAATTAATTTGCAGTTTTCTTCAATAAAAACTGTTGAATAAGACAAGACGTTATGGCATCACATGTATCTACTAGCCTCCGCCAGGCCTTTCTACGGGAACACGGATCGTAGAATTCGGCAAAAAAGAGACTAAAATTGGCCAAGGAAGGAGGGAAAGAAACTACCTCCCCGCGACCGGACTCCCTGGGCCAATTTTACTCCCTTTTTTTGCCAAAATTTCTACGATCCGTATTCCCGTAGAAAGGCCTGATGGAGGCTAACAATGCAGTGCTAATGCCCTATACAGATGTGTAGTCGCGGAACTTAAAAAAAAGTTTAAAACGTTTGGAAGAGTTTTGCGTCTAGTAGACTTTCAAACTATTTACTGAGTGTAGCACTAGTTCCAGCCGGTACAGGCAGCCATGTGGCTCGTTAAAATGGCGATAATTATAGTGTTTCAAACGTCCGGGATATGTGAGTCATCTGGACAATTTTATGCACTAGAGGGTGACCCAAAATAGCTAACAGGTGCCCAAATCCTCCCAAAAAACCTTCATATTAGTGCAAAATGTAAAATCAACCCTGCACTAAACTATATCAACATTTGTTATAACCAGCTATACGCAACGTGTCCGAATTACTAGTGCACTACGATATTGTCTATCTGATATCTCCATGGTTTTGTCATGGTAAATATATAAACACTGCATTATTTTGCCTCTGGCAAGGTACAGCCGTCGAGTGCTTTTCCGGGCTTTAGAAAGACAAGAGATCATACATTTACTCAATGCATTTTTTCTAAATACTCATTTTAAATTTTGTGTACTTCACCGATTTGTGTTTTTCCTTAATTTTAGCTTATAAGTAATTCTTTAGGTTCCTTGAATCGGCGGTGGAAGGCTTATGTGCTTATTGTCGGACTATTCCTGTTTTAGATAGCCCGAGGCCTACCGAGGTCACTCGGGTGGATGACCTCCTTCGAAATAGAACGATTAAAAGATAAGATATACCCTTAGCATATTCTTAACATCAAAAACTGAAACATTAGAAATCCTGTAACATTAGAACGATGCAAAACATTCTGGTCATTTCTTTACAAAGTAAGTGTCATTCAGGAAGGTGGACGGGCCAAAATATGACGCCTTACGAGTGTGTTTAAAATTTGGCTAGCTGTCAGCCATGTTTGCTTAAATCCTTGTAGTTTACACAATGATTGCGCCTCGTGTGGGCTGTTTTAGCGCCAACAATACATGTACGAATATCCAAGATAAATGCACAAATATGTTCAAAAGGGGAAGCGAATTACAAGTTACAAGCAATAAAAAAATTCAATATTTGGTGCTAAATGTTTAATAATGTCACTTTAACATTTTCCTTCATACATATAACGAATCTACATCTTCAGTGTAAAAACCATCCGTAAGAGATGAGTTAAACACAAATATCTGTAATGATGTGATGTTAAAAATAGTGGCATTTTTTTACAAAACCATACCGGATGTACATCCGGGGTTGTAATCACATTCTATTCATCGGCATGAAAAATTCAGTCGTCCGACTGGAAAGTTTGGTTTCTGGGTGACTCCATCGGGCGTAATCACGTCTGGGTGACTTAAAAACTGTTTTGTTACCCAAACATCATCTTAACCCATTCTTAATGAAATAATCAACAGACTCAGTGGCCATGCTAAAAGGAAAAGACCTGCACAACATAAATTTTTAAGTTCCAACTGAACACAGCGTTAGTAATTGTTAGAGTTATGCAAAATGTTACAATAACTTATCATAATGCCGGATGTTTCTTCTACACAACCGTAGAGTGCATGCAAGGAGAAGTTTGAAAGGCATTTATACACTAACTTCTTTCTCAAAATGGTTCTATAAACTAGATTGTTCTCAAAACGGTTTTATGAAAAGAAACAGGTGCACATTGCAATTTGTCCCTATCTCAACAGAGGGAGCAAATTGAAATGACAACCTAGCAACCTAGCAAAACAAATGGTGGCATCTCGAAAATCAATATGAGAATCCGGTTCAATTTATTCACGTTTACTTCTGAAACTATCAGTTTTCTAATTTATTTTACATAAAAATTATTTTACAGCCTTAACTTCAACTGCATGCATCAATACTTGTATACAATTCACAATGTACAGAATTTATATCTTATTAAGAAAACGTATGGTACAGATAAACATACCACAATGTTTGATTCATTCCACAGTTGGTTTGTATTGGAGGCCTCCTTATGGCAAACAACAAGTGTAAAAGATGGGAAGACATCAACAAAGAGGTATATGCATTATTTTTCACGCCTTCGTTTAAATATCCATAAGACAATAACTCAAAATTCCTCAGTAACCATTAAGATAGTTACAAGTTGCTGCGGTGTTTGTACATTTTTCAGATTTCATAAAACTTGATATAGGACATTTCAATCTTAATTAATGGCGTAAGTTATAACGTTGACAATGAAGATAAATTGTCAATGGTACAGATGCTAATTAATGGTGCTTGTAATTTTTGGCTTAATCGTGTTAATGATGATTAAGATCATAATCATACTGATATCATTAGTAAGAACAGATTATAATGGTTGAATGGCAGTGATGGTTGTGATGGCAGCTTCTGAAGGTGATTGTGAAGAGAGTAGTGACAACGTCAATCAAAAGAAATGACCAGTGCGGGCAAGTTTGTAATTGCCATGTTTAAGTCTCTACCAGCCAAACATTATTGTTCTAGGCAAACTTTAGCACAGTGTTACATGTGGTTATCCTTGTATTCCAGTACCTGGAGGAACTTGAAATGAAACTAATGCCAGAAGAGGAGAAGCCTACCACCAAGAGAGCTGAAAGTTTCAGTCGACTGTTTAAATCCATGTCTAAGTTGTCTCTTCGCGGCGATGGAAAGAATAAAGCTCCTCAGCAGTCTGAGAGACAGATCTTTGACAGGCTGGACGTTTTGCGGAAGGAAAAAGAAAGTAGCAGTCGACAAGGATCACCTTCTCCTTCAAAGTCTCGTCGCGACAAAATCAGACAACAGGCAAAATACGAACTGCTGAACGAGCAGGAAGACCAAAAACTACACTTGAGTCCGTCGTGGTACTCTGATCTTAACTGTTTGACGGACGAAGATATGAATAAGAGTCAAGATAAGATGAGAAACAAAAGGCTCAAGGCGACTCCCGATTGTGTTAACGATGAAAGAAACGGAATGGGAAGTGAACAGCTTGGAAGCGAATATCATTCGCCCGATGAGTGTACCAGTGAGAAGCAAGCAATAGATAAAAGACGAGGTTCAAAGGTAAACAGGAGACACCGTGACACATCTGGCAATGTTGATGAGTTTGAGATGCTAGTAATAGAACAGGACACCAAACCAGATCATTCGACTCCCACATCAAGAAGAAGCCGACAAAAAAGAAAACATGGAGCAAACAGCGACCAAGGAGAACGGCTTGGGGATGACGAAATTGTCTTGAAGTCTAGTGGTTTACGCAGGAAAGACATGAGACCAGAGTACAGGCGGTCATTTTCCGAAGGCTGTCGTGATACAGGTAGCATTTCGAACATTGGTGATGAGAGTACGACCGAAAAGAGACTCCAAAATAAAAGACACCTTTCCTTGGATCCTAATGCCAATGCATATCACGCGGCAGGCAACTTTCTTGAGGTACCTCGAGCGAGAGGAAGACGAAAGAAGCGGGCAGGAAGTGATCTTGAGATGAAATTGGAAGAAATGTACCGACAGGATTCCAGAAGTCTTCCAGGAACACCAGAAGGACGACGAAGGGCGTCACGCCAGCAAACTGACATCCCTCTCTACACGAAAAGTCTTCCCGGTACACCAGAAGCAAGAAGGCGCGTCTCAAACGCACTAGACTATCATGATCATGTTGACTCTACTACACTCAACTTCTACCAGAAGTCAAGTAGGTTTGGAGGAGTCAAACAGAAATCCCCGAGTCAAAGATCCGTGAACAGCATGGCCGAATATCAGAAGCGATCCCTTGATAAGTTCATGATTCCTGCGTTTATGGAACAGCAGGATAGTGCCACTGAGCCTGACTATTTTACCACTAAAAGCTTAGACAGAAAGCAGCGGAGATCTCGACATAGGTCACAGCCTTTGCCGATGTCAGCAAAAACGGGAAGTAGCAGGGAACGCTCTATCCCCGACATTGTCATTTCACAGGAAGGAATCGGTAGCCATCTTAACCCCGATCAAAACATGGCTGAGTCGCAGCATTTTGCTTCGCCTAACGCATACAACGAAATGGCCGTACGACCAAAGGGGTCACCTCGTACTGGTTGCATGCCTGTACGTTCTACAAGTCCTAAGAGGTCGCCTAGACAGTCACCTATTCAAGGACGCCGGAGCACTGAGCCAGCACTGAGAGGACTAGAGTCTCTGAAGAGTTACAGAGATTCTTTTGAAGCTGACGGATACAGCAGTGAGGCGTTAGAGGTAGATATCTATGACCACATGGTGAGAGAAAGGATGAGGAAATTCAAGGGAAACATCACAGAGCCCAAGGTCATTTTCCCAACCCGCAAACGCCATCGCACCTGTCCGACTGCGTCGCCTGCAACGCGCCGGCGGTACATGGATGAAATACAGCGGTCGCCTTTCTTTGGCTTACAAGAAGCAGGAGATGATTTGGACAACGTGTATGCCAACAGTTTTGCGCCAAGGAAGCAAAGCCTTCCGCCATATTTGAACTCGGACAGAAGACAACGAAGAACGCCGGGAAAACACAGAAAACCAAGCATTCCATATCTCGAGTCATATTCCTCAGAGTCCGAGGGAGAAGAAGTAACCAGTTTGCTTGGCTCGAGGATCGCGCTGAACTTTCGTGGTGGGAAGAGTTCGAGGACAGTTTCTCCATCAGACTCCTTGGGGAGCCTCGGACGAAACCCTGCTACTCCACCAGAATCCAAGATGGCGGCGCGGAACAAGAAAGCAAAGCATCATGGGAGAAATGTAGACGGGGGACTGAGCATGTCGGAACCCACGCGTAAGAAGAAGGCTTGGTCTCCAAAGTTGGTGTCTGACATGTATGAAACTTCCGGACAAGAAAACAGCGCAACAGAGAGCGAAACCTTCCCACCAACGACATGGGAGACCGAACCGTCACCAGGAAAAAAGAACAACGACTTCTCGAATAATGTATACTCGGATGAGGGCGAAATCAGGCTTCTCTACCACTCAAATAACGAGGATGCTGCCTACGTGAAAAATAATGACGGAAAAGTGGGCAACTCGCGGGCACACGTGCTTCTCAACGACGACAAAGAAGGTGTCATGGTAGTTATGGTGAAGAGGAGAGATACTTAGCTGTAAGGGGAGGGGGGTAGTGAGTTGATACGGGAAAAGGGAAGAAATTAATTTTGCAACATCTAATCGTTGCAATATCATTTCTGTAAAGACATCTATCTATAACGGAAACATGAACTTTTGGATTGGAGACAAACAATGGAGTAACTACCTCATAATCTATACCATTGTATTTATTGGTACCGGTATTGGTATTCATATCTTGTCGACGTGATTTAAGCTTTGTTCAAATTTGTTCAAATACGTTAGGTTGCTTAATTCTGTTAAATACACCACGATAATACCAGTCTCATAATGTTAATTCGCTGTTAGTTTCTTTGAGATTACATTCTGAGGTTGGTCTTTATTGCTTTGCAAGCTAGAATTATTCATTTGTATCGTTATAATTTTTCTTGCTTGGAAATAAAGGTATGGTGACTTATTCAATTAGCTTGTACTTTGTACCGACTGGAAGTGCAGTATTTCTCTGTTACGCCATGAGGCGCTTTAACGCTAATGCCATACATACAGACACTGGGCAATCAATACACGTATGGACGTCCGATGCAATTTCAGGGTGGGAAGACAAGAAAAACTCTGTGTGAGGGAATCTGTCTGACATGGACATTAATTCAGTTGAATTCAGTTGTTTATTGCAAATTCATGCCCGAGGGCTAATTGCATACAGACATTGACAAGAAAAATGTGGTGATATAAGACTATTTGCTAACATGAACTTCTACGTGTACGATATACTTATCGAACCTACTATCTCTACTTAAATCTAATAACGTTGGTATACATACAGGATAAAAAGTAAATATGAAATATGTGAACAGGTAATAGGAACAAGGTAACTGCTATTCTATTCTATTCTATTCTATTCTATTCTATATTCTATTTTATTCTATGAAACTATTCTTGTCATGCTATTAGGGGGTTTGACTTCTTCTCAGGAGGCAGTGGGAGCCATTTCGTCATTATTTTATTCTGGAAAAAATTGAAATAGCCCAGGAGCAAGCTTAAGCCACATGAGGAGTCCCTTGTTATTTTTGGTACCACCAATAAATAGCTAGAACCAGCTCGGAATGGGGTTGATAAATTTTTAAGTTGCTTCATTTAAAAAAATAACCAGAAAGTTGACTTTGAAAATTCAGTTTTACTGCGCTAAAATCACTTTGAGTGCCTTGAACTAACACCTGTGAATTTTGAAGACTTGCTACGACTAAAACGCACGTTGATGAATAGACGCAATTGCATTGTGTGTTCTCTCGAGAAGGTTTCCCCAACCCCGTGAAAAACACTTCTATTTTAAGGACAACCAACCGGCTAAATTGTCGAACAACACGCAGGGCCGTTCAACAGGGTCGTTATACACACTTCACCAGGTGCTTTTAACGAGTGACCTTATGGCGTTCGATCAGGGACAATCCCTCATTCCTAGCGGGTAGCTTCCGGAAAGAGTAATCTTTGCGACTTCAAGAAAATATTTCACCGACGAAAAACATTACGAAAGTAGATAGTCATTTAGGAAAAGGTCGCAGAAGTTCGTGTGTGAAAAAAGGGCAGGATTGCGTGAACAATGACTGGATCGTCACGCAATGAAATCAAGCTCTGATTGCGGATAGCGATTCTCTGAAGAAAGTCAAACTTTCAAGATAAAATCACGTCTGGAATCGTGCAAAGTAGACTCACTGCAGATGTGCGTCTGGTTAACTAATTTCATGGTTGAATGGTGTGTCTTCGTCCTAATTTAAGTACTGGCATACTCAAAAACTCTAGGCCCAACTGCATTTGCTCTGTTTTATATTCACACGCACCTATCTATCTATCTAAATTAAACTGCTCAAAGAAATGCGTGATTTTTAATGATTCCAAATTCGTGGTTTATCGTGTCAACGATATGCTAATTATCACAATTTTCACGTGTTTCTCCGTATCAAGACCATACGACCGTGAATGACCTTAAAAGATCTTACAACGTTTCTGATTGGTGAATTAGTCATGCTCTTTGACCTTAACGAGCGAAATTTGTGTGGCAAATTTAACTGGATAATCTTCTTTGTTCGACACTTCGCCATCATTGATCGAGGACCGAGTAGAACACACTCAAACGTCTCGTTCCAATCAGGCAAATCCTCTAATGTTCAAAAGCACGAGTTTCAAAACGTGAGTCTTTATTCTTTGGGTTGATCGCCAAGTGATTGCGACAAAAATCTGGGCGGATACAGAGACAATGCTGTGCCTTTGTTCAACCATGTGCACTTCGGCATTCAGTTCACTCCATAGAACACCTCTGGATTAATACATTCAAGGTTGGTGCTGCATTTTGTCGTCTGTTCTACGAGTATAGTAGAAGGATCTCTACAAAATACTGTAAGTAGCGTACTGTGAGAGCTAGCCATGGGCCCTCAACTTTTACATTTGACGAAATTAAGCTCAACAGGCTTATATACCACGTAGAAATCAGATACCGTGGCTATAGTATTGTAGCTACGTATTCAAAATGGCTGAAAGGATCAGCAAGCTACCAGCTATAACTGAAAGTAACAAGCACTATAAAGTGGCAATGGAAAGAAGTCATAAGTTTGACGATAGTCAGAGTTCGTGTGAGCAAATAAAACAGTTAGTTGCGTGGGAGGGGGTAGTAAATGTGTGAGTGAAAGACAGCTGGTATCAGGGGAAGCCATATTGCTCAAGTCCCACGTTTCTGAATCTCCACCGGGTCCAGGTCACCTTGACAGAACTCGCCAAAGGCGTGAAGCTAAGCTGGAGGATTTGTGCCGTAATTTACCAGATGCAGAGGCTTAATACTCAGGCTTTACATGTGAAAGTCACCGTACACGACCCAGCAGAAATTTCACTACCTAATCGAGTAGAAGAAGTCTGTGAAGAGATCTTTAGAGTTTGCCAAAGCACTGGAAAACTCACAGATCGTCTAGTTTACAGCTTTGTCTGAAAACATGAGACATTCTAGTTTACTGTAGTGTGGAATGAACTCAGCTGACATAATTGGTAGCTTCGAGTTAGACCATTTGATCATGAGATCCACTTGGTTCTTGTATATAATTTGTCTGCGAACAATTAGGTGCATTTTAAGAACAAGGGTAGCTTGTTATGCTTTAGTCAGCCTGTTTGCAAAGTGTGAAATTTGCCTTCAAACTATCTTTTAACTCCTGATAATGAAGCGATTCAACTGTCGCCTCCATTTGTTTGTAGTTCATTGTCCACAGTGTTCTAACTCCCGATAAAACGATAAGATTGTCGCCGGCGCCTTGTCGTTTCTTTGTTTGGGAGCGCCGGACCTGAACCTTTACAACAAAGAGCGAACAAAGTCAGCAAGGGTACATATTGCGTTCTGATGCTGTCAGTTCATAACATAGAACTAGAAATGAGCAAAAAGACTAAGACTTAAGCTATGGATATGTCGAAGGCCTTGGATTTCTAACCAGAACGGTCGAACTATGGGAGAGGCTCTTACTCTATACAGTGACACTTCGTAATATATTATTCTGCTAGACAAAACTTTCTTTGTAGGGAAACGGCGGATATGACGCTAGATTGTTAACTGGATAATGACTAATGAAACAAGAGGGACCACAAACCATGATTCTCAAATATTCTTCAAAATCATGCACATCCCTTTAAAGAGTTTTCATATGAAGTGAACTTAGTCTGGAACAGCCATAGAATCAAATACGTACACCGTATATTACACACATGTACATAGTGTACCATTATGTAGAACTAGCAAGACGTTACAGTTTTAGGTGGTCGTTTTATGAAATGGCCTTCAACGAGTTTATCTATTAGCCTAGGGATAAAACATATTTGACAAATTGCTTGAAGGTCTCACCTGTCCATAAACAACAGGTGCAAAGTAACGAAGTCATAAATTCTTACAGACTGTGCAGGGATAGTAAAACGTTCAACTTTATTCCTACACAAAGATTGTACTATGATTACAACCAAACACAGATGAACTTACCTCATAATGTGTAAGGGTGTGTGTCTATAGATTAACCAGGACTATTTGTGTATGCATTTGACAGGCCTTCTTACTTGTATATTTGTTTATAAATCCCCCACAGAGTGTAGGACTAGCATGGCGTTATATTTTTGTATGGTAGCTCACCTCACCTCACCGGTCCCATAGCAGTCAAGTTACATGTACCACCGTCGGGGCAACAAGACTGTCAACAAAGCTCTTCCACCCTTGGCGGTCCTCCATTAGACTTGTTAGCTGGCTTAGGAGATGTCTTGTCCATTCCTTGTATGGTAGCTGGTTTCACTAAATGGCCTTCAGTGAGGTTATCTATTAGCCTAGGGAGAAAACATGTTTGACAAATTGCTTCAAGGTCTCACCTGTCCATAAACAACAGGTGCAAAGTAACGAAGTCATAAATTCTTACAGAATGTGCAGGGATAGTAAAATGTTAAACTTTATTCCGACACAAAGATTGTACTATGAGTACAACCAAACACGGATGAACTTACGTCATAATGTGTAAGGAAATGTGTCTATAGATTAACCAGGACTATATGTGTATGCATTTGACAGGCCTTCTTACTTGTATATTATGTTTATAAATCCCCCACAGAGTGTAGGACTAGCATGGCGTTATATTTTTGTATGGTAGCTCACCTCACCTCACCGGTCCCATAGCAGTCAAGTTACATGTACTGCCGTCGGGGCAGCAAGACTGTCAACAAAGCTCTTCCACCCTTGGCGGTCCTCCATTAGACTTGTTAGCTGGCTTAGGAGATGTCCTGTCCATTCCTTGTATGGTAGCTGGTTTCACTAAATGGCCTTCAATGAGTTTATCTATTAGCCTAGGGAAAAACATGTTTGACAAATTGTTTCAAGGTCTCACTTGTCCATAAACAACAGGTGCAAAGTAACGAAGTCATAAATTCCTACAGAATGTGCAGGGATAGTAAAACGTAAAACTTTATTCCGACACAAAGATTGTACTATGATTATAACCGAACACAGATGAACTTACAGCATATAATGTGTAAGGAAATGTGTCTATAGATTAACCAGGACTATATGTGTATGCATTTGACAGGCCTTCTTACTTGTATATATGTTTATAAATCCCCCACAGAGTGTAGAACTAGCATGGCGTTATATTTTTGTATGGTAGCTCACCTCACCTCACCTCACCGGTCCCATAGCAGTCAAGTTACATGTACTGCCGTCGGGGCAACAAGACTGTCAACAAAGCTCTTCCACCCTTGGCGGTCCTCCATTAGACTTGTTAGCTGGCTTAGGAGATGTCTTGTCCATTCCTTGTATGGTACCTGGTTTCACGAAATGGCCTTCAATGAGTTTATCTATTAGCCTAGAGAGAACACATGTAAATTGTCTCAAGGTCTCATCTGTCCATAAACAACAGGTGTACGGTAACGAAGTCATAAATTTTACAGTATGTGAAAGGATAGTACATGTAAAATGTTAAACTTTATTCCAACACAAAGATTGTACTGTGATTACTACCAACACAGATGAACCTACAAAATAATGTGTAAGATTATTTACATATAAACCAAAAGTAATTGTTTATGCATTTGACAGGCCTTCAAACTTGTATCTTTTTAGCCATACTTAATTCGACCCTTTGAAGTCATAACATAAATGTGGCTTCCGAGTCCAAACTAGGTTATATCCAACTGTTAACTTACTATATGTATACATGTACGAAGTATTCCACTTCTCCAGGTCATTGTGACCTGTTTGTAGGTCAAAGTTCCTTTCTCTAGGCAGTCAGTCATGTTAACAGCCAGGGGCAGGCAGGTAACCTGTAATTAAAAGTTGTACAGTGACTACTGACAAGGTTGTCTTGAGGGTTTGACTCTATTGACCTTATGTGTCATTTTCTGACGGCAAGTGGCAAATATGCCATCTATCACACAAGCCCCTGTCAGACATAGCCAAATTTGGCTACCGAACACTGCCGAACTCCCCCCAACCATGGTTAGGAACACATGTAGGACTGGGGCAAGGTCGGCTATGGTCCAAATCTTGTCAGATTGCTCCCGAAGTTTGTTACTTTGACGATAGTCAGTAGTTATGCGATCAACTAAAACATTATCTGGGTGAAAGGGTAATGTTTGAGTCGAAGCTCATAATAGTCGTCGATTTTCTATCCCTTCTGCTTAAGTGTTTCGTTCAGTTGGTTACGACGTTAAACACTGGCGTGACTTACTTTGGCCCTTGAACCAAAATGGCGGCGGTGTTTCCAGAATGTTGTCCAACAACTTTGACGTCACAGGTCTAAATCAAACAATATCCCCCCCCCCCCACACACACACACTCAATTAGCAGGGATTCTTAATATGAATTAAAATGAACCGTTTATGAAAACTTAAGTTGACTGCCTGACTAAAACGTCTTATACTTGGGAGATGGAGGGGTGTATTCTTTCTTGATTAAAATGGCAGTAGTACTATTCGATGAAGGCCACCCTATGCCCCATCCGTATACTATACGTATCCCCCCTTAGGCCATTCATAATCCATGTATAATGGACGTCTTTGTCAGACAGGTTTGCCCAACCCTAGACCCTGTACAGTTCCATGTAAACAGGATGCTGTTTACAATCATCATGCGGGCGAGAGATAAATACTAAGATGTGGTGTAAATGAGATGATTCTTTTGTCTAGACTTGAGTGATATTATGAATTGATACTAAAATGAGTGTCATCGCCCTGGATACAAATGTGGCCCAGTACAGATACTAAAACAATTGTGACATATATAAAAATATGACTAACTTGCAACGATAACTATGGAAACAAAACTAACGCTATTAAAACCAATCAAGAAGCTCTTTTTTCCTCATTTGAAGTTATCGGATTTCATTCAACTGCTTGTGTATTCTTTATTTTCAGGGTTACAAATGGCACCAGGAAAACATAAATTCAACAAATCTTGGATTTAAAAACTTGAATCTCTCTAACCTAGGATCCAAGATGGTGGAAGAATTCAAGAAAGCCTCTGACGTAGGGGTCAAAGACAATGATGATGAAGTCTTCGAATCAGTGAACCCTACAGAGCAGGATTCGCAAATGAAAGGTATAGCTTTAGCTCAAGAGAACGACAATAGAAACATATCAGAAGACGCTGAAACTACTGTCGATATAGACAAAGAAAACGAAAATAACGAAGCTCAGGAAACCCAACCATTGCTCTCACAAAGTCCAGTCATCAGCGATGACATCATCATAGTTCACGAAATCCCCGAGAAAGAAGAAACCAAAACAAAAACACGACGTACTTGCAGGCAATTTTTCTGTGACTGGGACGACAAACGAGCGTATTATTTTGGAAGGAAAGTAGGCTTCATCTTTGTTTACTTCGGAATAGCATTGGCAATAGGAGGCATCGTGTTTGTCTGGATAACTACTGTGTGGAAAACAGAGATACCGTTTGCCATGATGATTTGGATTGGAATCACGGTAAGTCATTTCATTGTACACACAAGCATTGTGCAAAGCCATGTTATGCAAATACAACTCAAGCTTCTAGCTCTATGCCTAGAAGTGGCCAAAAATAATTGGCTTTGCATTGAGCGACACCGTTAAAAAAAAGCAGGCATGGGGTGCCGTTTAAATTGAGAGTTGATTCTTATAATACGAGATGGCATGAAATAAAAAAAAACTGAACATGCAGATTAATAATGAATTAAGGATATGCTATACCTAGCTTACGACGAGTTGCTTGGAAGCTTGGGAATTCATTAATGAAATTACTTAATAACATCCGTTTAATAAACAGAATAGCTGTTGCAAGTAAATTCGTATGGTGTTATGTTGTTTCAGATTTTGACAGTTGGAGCTTTATTTATTGAAAACTCTAACTGGCAGAGGGACATCGACATGGCTAAGAAACTGGTATGTTCCACAGAATTTTTACACATCATATTCTTGAGTAAATAGTTTCAATATTGCTGTTTCCTCATTTAACATTTTAAACAGTCTTCTTTGTTAGAACGATAAAATTGCAACATGTATGATCATGTGTCAACGTATTAATTTTGAGCAGATGAGAAAATGAATTAACGATGATATTTACATTCTAACAGAACATTGTGTATGAACAAAAGAAAAAGGAGGAAAATGCAAAGGAACCAAAGGTCTTCTTCGGAGCAGCTTTCAACGACATCGACATTACGGACGAAACTGGACAGCCTGTTCAACTATCAGAGGAGCAAGTACGAGCGATGGTCAGCGATATAGTAGGGCCGGATTCCATACATTCTATCCACCACATCAGTGGACAATGGAAAATTTACTTTCATACCAAACCGGCTAGAGATGAGTTTATGAACAAAGCATTCGTATACAGGGGCAAAGACGTTCGAAAGTATGTCATTGAGTCGAAAACAGAAGAGGAACTGACTGCTCTAGCTGAGCAGTGTGCATTGGAAGCCAAGAATACAACCTTGTATGGTTACATGTTTGAAGACTCTGATGTAGTTGATGAAGAAGGGAATGCGGTGAAGCTGACTGAGGATGAAGTTTGTGTAAGCATTTTGAGAAGGGACATAGACCCCGACAGACTGTACGCTGTAGAGTACATACGAGGGGTGTGGAAAATCTATGTCTTTGGAGAAGCCTCTGGTGACAAACTAATGAAACAAGGCCTTATCATCAGGGACCAAAGTGTCAGCCTACGTACGATAGACCACAGCAAAATCGCTCAGCCACCACGAGCAAGGCTCAAAAAGTCCAGTGCTTCAAGCGGTGAGAAAGACTTGTCCGGTGTGGCCATTCTGAAGATACTAAACCTCCCTGTTGTCGTAGAAGACCGTCTAGTTATCAAGAATCTACAGAAAGCAGGCTGCAAAGTAAAAGGCGCCATACAGAAGCAGAGAGTCAAGAGACAGTACGAAGTGGCATCGGTGTACTTTCTCAACGGGGTTCGCTATGTACGGGTCCGTATTCCTAACATCAAGCGGTTTCCTCTGAAACAGGTTTGGGACGGATACTTTGTCAAGATGGAAGTGGTCAAAGTTTTTCCCGATAGCGACGTTTCCGAGCAAAACACTCAGCTAGATTCTGCTATGAGTGCACTGCAGATAGATGAAAAACTACCCGATAGCAACAAAACAAGAGTAGTGACAACTGCTATTTGTCATGTGGATAATGAAGCAAATGAAGAAGACATTAAACTACCGACATTTTCAGACGTTGACACTGATCGTGCCGGAGAATCGCACGGAGAAAATGAGATCTCGCGAGAAATGGCGTGGAATTCTTCGTATGATCCTGACAGGGAAATGTATCGTAGCGAGGAATCAGGTGAACTCTCGCGAGACACGACGAGACCTTCTTCGAATGAACTTGATCTTGTAACCGACCGTACTGAGGAAGTATTAGAATCAGATGAACTCTCGCGAGACGGGGCGAGAACTTCCTCGGATGATCTCGAGGGAGCCGTCGGTGGAGATGGGTCAGAAGGTATCAACATTCCGGAAATGGTCAAGAGAGCCAACGGTGACTCCGGAATACAGACTCCGGAATCGGGATCAAGAACTTCTGTTCTGGGGTTACAAATGTCAAACCAGGAAGGGTCAAGGCTGAGTCAAATGCAACAGGAATATCTCGTTTGATATGCTTTTTGGCTGTTGGAATAGGGATGCACACATAAGCACACGTAAAAGACTTCTTATAGTAAGAACCATAACATACACATATACATACAGACAGGTATCTATTAGAGTGTTAGACTTGATAATACTTTAAGTGTATGTTTGTCTAATATAGTCATGCTTTTATCGTGTATAATTTATAGTAGATTATTTGAAATACAACATACCGTTTCAAAAGTTCCATAGTTCAACCTTTCCTAATTGCGTACCATGTACTTTTATCGATAATGTTAGGTGCACACAAAATTTCTGCAACATACATGTACGTCTGTATAGTCGCGCAGAATACCGTGTAAATACACACTAAGGACCTCATTATATTCGTATGATTTGCTAACATCAGATCATTACCTCAAATTGAGCGTGAAAATACGATCAAGCCATAATGAAAAAATGTCATCAGGTTGAAATGATGTTAAAGGTAAATTATATAAAGGCAACTGGATGTTCTTATGATCTTATTTGGCTTAATGTCATCATTTTACGCTATATTGCGCCTTTAACAAAGCATGAAATAAAATATAGATTATGAAAGGCTTGATACTTGCTTAGAGGAGCTTAGTCTTTATACATGATTAAAATATCGTTCTTATGTTATGTACAAGCTCAGAAGGCTACTTATTTTGTTCCCTGCCTACTCTAAACCATGTGTGTGGGAAGTTCGGCAGTGTTCAGAAGTCCATACCTGGCAATGCCAATGAGAAACTGGGCCTCAAAAAGGGAGCATTAATGTATGTCACACATCAGGTGTCAAAGTTCCATCTCCTGATTCCTTTAAATGATGCCATTAACTTTATGTAAGCCGATAATAAGGCACTGGGATCCACCATCTAATTATTACTACCCCAGGAAGCCTAACTTCCACCAGAATAGCTCCTCATATGTCTTTATTACCTTGATGATCAGCAAGCTTCTGGTAAGGCATTACACTCACGTTGTACATGTCTGGAAACAAGCCAGAGTCATCGACATTGGCAGATCACTATCATTAGGGGCCTATGTGAGCATGAAAACGTCGCAGTGTGGAAAATTATTTCTGACATTTTCTTGACCCATACCTGTCTGCTTCTACTTACTCAAACTTTCTGAAAAAAACACTACCTTACATAACGTTACTTTGGGGCCTCGAGATGTCGCTTGGAGAATGGTCTGCTTTATAATTTTTTTCCGCAAATAGTTTAAAATTGTTCAAAATTTCCTGGGACGCCGATCACGTTCGATAGAACTGACTCTTAGGATGCCCATCAAAGGGATTTAGATGAAAGCTGGGCAGCTAGTAGGTCATATAGGACGAACGTGCGCCTTGTCGGAGCCTAAGATTACAAGCTAGCTAGACGACGGTAAGTTTTCTCTTGGATGGCGTTGAAAAGTACCAGATCTTCAAGATTAGGTTGACCTTCTTAGATCTACGTGACCAATCTGTTTTAATCAGAATTACAGAGCTAACACGAACCAGTGATTCGGGGTGACCCTAATGTATGGTGGGGTGGGAAAGGCCTGTCATTTGAGGCGAGTTCTTTTAAAAAGCATCGAGGTCACTGTTTGTAAAGAAGGTCGACGTATCCTAGAATTGTGAGGCAAATTTTGTACCAATTACTGATCAAAAGTGTCGTCGGTGGCGCAACGGTTAGAGCGTTGGACTCGGAACAAATAGGAATCGGGTTGTGCCATTGGGAAAGGTACCCTTCACTATCTTCCTTTCCCTGACAATTGAGTGACGCCCACAGAGCCTTTTCGGCTAAGCTGCAGCTGTCTAAATGTGTGCCAAAAACGGAATTGGTGCGCCAATACGCAAACATCTGCACATTTGCCACCAAGAGCCCTAAATGTTAATTTTTAGATTTTTTAATAGCTGATCTTAAACCTTGATATCTTTTTCTGCTTGCCCCTAGATGATATATTTGCAAAAGACGGAAGAGATTAGGGTTCACAATTAGTACCGGTTTTCACAAATCTGTCAGGGGCAGATATTTATGGTCAAAGGTTCCCTGTCGCTGGTAGCTTGTCAACCATTTATCCACTCTTATGTCTAAATATAAATTCCGTAACAAAGTTACTGACATAAACGGTTTACCGCATAAGGTAGTGTGGTGTATGATATAATGCTTACGTTAGAACTTACTTCACGATCCCTTAAGTATCTTAGTATTTTCTTTTAACTTAAAGTCTTTCTCCCACGCTGAAGCTATCTTCGAGTACACCTGTTTCCTGGCGTGTCGACTCACGCCCTCACCTCCAACCTACCGTATGCACAACGCATTTATCATCTACCATCCTGTGCTTTGCACCTCGAAGTAAGTGAGGCTTTACATGCTCAAGGTGTGACAGCATGATCCATCAGACGGGTTCACTTATCTATGGGCTGAGGTGTAATATAAGCAGGCGGGATACCCTGTTTGTCTGGCGAGCGACCCGGAGGTCAACTGCCAGAGCCTGCCAGCCTCGTCATTTTTTACCTAAGCTCACCAAACTAAACCCTTGTCACTCATTCAGAATCTTCTCCCTACCTCCAACCAACCATGGTTGGCTGAAATTCGGGAGTAGCCTTGACAGATGAAGGTAACGCCCACTTTTCTATACAAATAGAATCAAATTTGAGTTAATATTGAGTCAAATTTAACTCCCAACCACGCCCCACCAATGCTGAAGTACTGACTGATCAATCACCAACCATTGCCCAACCTCCCATCCACCAGAATACTTTTTTTTAACATTCGGCTGGCATAGCTGAACAGTAGCCAACCTTGCTGATCACCAGTCAACGACAGCCTCCCTTGTCCAGAAGATATTATATTCAAGCCATTCCGATTCAGTGGCACACAGACTGTCAAAAAGGAAGCATTGAGTTACGTTTTTACGACCAGAATGGATTAGAGGGACAGATAAATCGGCATGAATGTCTTCTATTTAAATGGTAAAAGTACTTTTAGTTCATGTAATACATGTAATAGTTCCTGACCAGTGGAAACAAGCAGTTGTGGTTCCAGTACCCAAAACCCAACCAGCCAGTATTGACCAACTACGTCCGATTTCTCTGACTTCTCCGTTCGCTAAGATCACGGAACACTTTGCTTTATCTTGGATCCTGCAAGACGTCAAGTTTGACAACCGACAATTTGGCAGTCTCAAAGGACGGTCTACTGTACACGCACTCGTTAGCCTGGTGGACAGCCTTTTCCAGGGAACGGACAAACCATCCACTATATGTACCCCTGTAGCCACAGATTTCACCAAGGCTTTTGATAGAGTCCACCACCACACTATTATCACTAAACTGTTAAACATGGGTTTGCGACCTGAGTTAGTTCCATGGCTGGCCAACTTTATCTCCGACCGGAAACAGCGTGTGCGCTACCGCGGATCTTTTTCTGAGTGGGAGTATCTGTCATGTGGAGTTGCACAGGGCACTCTTCTTGGTCCCGTATTATTCCTGGTACTCATAGATGACGCCGCTTCCGACACTGTGACTCCTGTGTGGAAATATGTCGACGACATGAACATGCTACAAACAAGACGACTTCAGCAACCTTCTACACTTCAGTCAGACTTAGACCAGTTATACCAATGGTCAAACCGTAACCATATGCTCCTGAATGGGTCGAAATGTCTTGCCATGCACATCACCTTCTGCAGGAAGCTACCACCTCTGCCACCTTTTCAAATCAACAACACACCACTGAATGTAGCGACGAGTCTTAAAATCCTAGGTCTGCACATTCAGAATAACTTGCACTGGGACTCCCAAGTCAAGCAGATGGTAGGAAGAGCTTCAAAGAAACTGTTTCTCCTTAAAAGACTGAGAAGATGCAACCTATCCCACAAAGACCTGATTTCAATCTACACTGGATACATCAGACCCATACTGGAATACGCTGTCCCGGTATGGTCATCTGGCCTCACTAAAGCTCAAATAGTGAAGCTTGAACGCGTCCAGAAACGTGCCTGCAGGATCGTGCTTGGTAACGACTACACCGGTTATGCGAACGCCCTTCAGCACCTTGGACTGACATCACTGATGGACAGAAGGGAGCAGTTGTGCCTGAAGTTTGCGCGGACGCTGATGGAGTCTACATTCAGAGACTGGCTCCCGAGGTCGAGGGGGGAAATATCTGGTCGAAACACTCGCAACAAGCAGAAACTGAACACACCTCTCTGTCGGACCAACAGACTGAAAAACTCTCCCATTCCATACCTTGTAAACCTTCTCAACAAGGGACAGTGAACTCTGAACTGTACTCTGAACAAACTTTCTGAATTTCGAATCTAAAGTTTACCCTGCACCTATCTTGTTGTCAATCTACGCCTAACTACGAGTTTTTAATTGATCTTTTTATCTTTAAGAGATGCCAATTTGTTTTATATAGAAATTAAGAATTTACTTTTAAAACTGTAAATACCCACAGCTTGTGTATAATAATATAAAACGAGCTCAATGGTTTGTAAATACCAACGCAATTCAGACTTTTGTCTGCCATGTTTGTATTGAAAATAAAGTTTCAAAGTTTCAAAGTTACATAGTGCGGTTACCGTTCACTGCCCCAGAACATGGTGATATCAACATCAGAAATGCTTCCACTGTAGTGTTCAAGAGACCACATTATACTATGTGTGACAGGGGATTTGGGTAGATACTTTGGCCGTCTTCTGCGGCAGTAAACGGCTACCATACTATGTATTACATGAACTAGAAGTACTTCAAACATTAAAGTAGTAGACATTCATGCCGATTTATCTGTCCCTGGAATCCATTCTGGACTTTAAAAAACGTAATTCAATACTTCATTTTTGACAGTCTGTATGCCACTAAATTGGAATGGTATTGAATATAATATCTTCTGGACTTAACTCAACCCACTCCATCCACGAAAACGCCATCCTAAGCAGACACGTGTCGTTTGTTATGTCTTGTGTGCAGATGCTCTTAATGCCTTACTATTTATTTGGGTAGCGTTCTCTTCAAGGTTTCAGTTACATGTTGTATATTTCATATCCTTGGGGATGACTACTTGCAACATTAGGTATTTGTCTTACCAGTCTTGAATCATAGTTATAGACCCGCAACACTAAAAGGAATACCACAAATATGTAGCGAATATGGATGAGGATTTCACAGTTCCAAGGATGCATCCACAGAACTGGTTGACTTCGACAATCATTATTCCGCGTAGCTCTATAATTCTACATCAAGGCAATATTTTTCAGACAGTACACCAAACCATAGCAATTTGCGAATCAATGACATATAGGTTGTCAAGATTCGACATTTTTTTTTATCCTTATCTTTCGTTTTTTGACAGATAGTCGTTTTTGTCAGTTGGTTGTGATCTTTGGGGGTAGATGGTTACTAATGGCTAATGCACCATCTTCGATATCCACTACAATAATGCCGCAGGGGCTTTCATAAAGGGACACATATAAATTTGCACTAAAATCCGAAACAAAGCCCACTCGTTTTGTGGCTTCACCACAAGTACCAGAATGCAAAGAAACATGGCTGACAGCTGTGTTTCCAGCTTGTATATAAGACATCATATTTTGGCACCTCAACTATCTTAATGGCACTTCTTTGGAATGGAGTAGGATTGATTTAACTTACGTTGTAAAGAAATGACCAGAATTGTGTTTTGTTTGGATCGTCTTAATGTTACACAGTGCTTCTTTTAAAATTGCAGACCACAAAAACGTTATAACTGTCAGAATGGATAATGTTTTGGGTAATGGGTACTATTTTTGTACAACGATGTGGTTTCATTCCCTCCACGTATAACCATGAATGAGATGTCTAGTACAGATCAATAAGTACAGAAAGTACTTTCCATGCACTCCTCTAAGTCTCTCACTTTGGCAATAATTATATGGTTTAGCCAGATAACCTTCTGTAAAGAACGTAACCTGCACAAGTTCGAAGTCTGTTCTGGCAAAGGTCCTAAGACCTGTCTACAGTAGCATCAGAAACAATCATTTTGGTGTATCACTACTGACTAGGTCAGAGCCTAAGAGCTTCTGCATGTGTCAAATGGTCTACTGCCTACGTCGTTGTGTGTTGTGGAATAAGATTTGCGTTTTCGCATGGAGAATTGAATTTGGTATGGTGTGAAGAAACCAGCACAATAAGAGTCTTATGTATTAGGATAAAAAAATTAGCTTCAGCTTTGTCCGTGCAGTTTCATCCACCAAGGATTCAACCTATTAAAAAAATCCATTTCAGACTTCCAGGAATTAACAATCCTCGGATTCCCGGAAATCTACCATGTCGACCTTTATTGTCTGCTGCCCCCCGGTCAGAGTCTGAGACCTTAAACCTCCTGTCAATCTTCCTCTCAATCTTACCCCACCCACGTCCTGTTAACCTAATGTGTCAGGATTATCAGAATATTACTCGAAATAATTGTTTTGGGTGTCTGAGTTGTGAGTTCGTGTTTTTGATAATCAGGTACACAAACACACAACTCAGCCACCCAAAGCAATACTTCCATACCTGAAGCAGTGATATAAAGAATTGAGCTTGAGGTACTACAAACACTAACGCCCACATCCCATGGCCAGCCAATGTCTAAACTTTCAAATGAAGGTTTCGTTTTAACATTCATGCCTACGAAGATGCGTATTGATACACTCGGAGAGGTGTGAAAGTGGTACTGTGTGATGTCAAACAACCAACTGACGTTAAAGATTGAATGGCAAGATTCTCTACAATAGTGATCGCCGATACTTTGCGGGATAATTGCGGTCAAGCCCAAACTATTTGTTAGATGGGAAAGACGCGGTTATCGGGACGAGCTGTTTATCTGTTACCTACGCCTTTAAGTCATCTTCACCCTACAAAATGTCTCAAAACTTGTATCAGGGGCCAGTGGCCAAGCGAAAGGATTTTAAAGGATGCAATACGTCTTCGATCAAGATGACGACATCCTAGGAATACAGAATACGACGCAGGCAATACTAAACGGAGCAGAATTGCATTGACAGCAGTTGGGAGGGGGGGGGTGATGGAGTAAAGGCGCGGTCACATTTCCCAAGCCGGGGCCCGACCGGGCAGTCGTTTGGAACGAAAATTATGATATAAGACAACGAAACACAAAAAAAAGTTTTAGAAAATTAACCATGAGCACTATTTTTGTGTACTCTTAATACAAATTGTCTATTTTTCGTTCACGCAAACAACCCGGTCGGGCCCCGGCTTGGAAATGTGACCATGCCCTAAACAGGGTGAACTCGAGGGAGAATGGCCAAAGGTCAACTGTAGCAATGGCACACTAAAAGTCCGTTCTTCAAACCTACTTTGCGCTGAGTGCAGTCAATACGGAAAACATAAAATCAAATTTGCACCACGCTGAATGTCTGGCCACGATGCATACAATTGTCTAAAAATACTGCTCGGCGTATGAATCAAATGCTACCTCCGGAAGAAAAGTTGTCAGTGCTAACCTTCTTACACATTTACTTATTCTCGTGCACTTTCCAGTGCGACACAACCCGTGTGAGGAATATACGAGAGGCGTCTTAAAGCGAATGTTCCTTGAAAGATGTATTGCGGGACGCAAGGAGGTGTGACATTGGATCCGTGTGATCTCCGTATCACCTTCACCTTCTCAGGAAATATTCGAAGAGTCAGTTATCATCGTAGATAGAGGTGCACGATGGCAATATATATCATATACCCGGACATACAAGGATAAAACCTAGGTTCCACACCTGACATTTACGGCGAAATGGATGCCATGAAACATGGTAGTATCCGGCTACTTGCGATGTTGTATACATGGTCACTAAGAGGTTATTGGGAAACGTTTCGCCACCGTGTGATAGCTATGATCAGTCTTAAAAGCGTAGGCGGCATCCACCCACACAGATTGGCGTATGGCTGGATGTTTACATGAGTGTGAGAGAGAGTTATTGACCTATAGTACCAAGGGTACCATCAGTCAAGCTTTCTGGACACATATGGTTGAAAAAAGAAATGAGAGAAGGTTATTGACTTATAGTTACTGTACCAATGTCTATGGACACATGAGTTCAAAAAAGAAATGAGAGTTATTGACCTATAGTACCAAGGGTACCACAAGTCAAGCTTTCTGGACACATGGGTTGAAAAAAGAAACGAGAGAAGGTTATTGACCTATAGTACCAAGGGTACCATAAGTCAAGCTCTATGGACACATGGGTTCAACAAAGAAATGACAGTTATTGACCTATAGTACCAAGGCTACCACAAGTCAAGCTTTCTGAACACATGGGTTGAAAAAAGAAATGAGAGAAGGTTATTGACCTATAGTACAAAGGGTACTATAAGTCAAGCTTTCTGGACACATGGGTTGAAAAAAGAAATGAGAGAAGTTTATTGACCTATAGTACCAAGGGTACCATAAGTCAATCTTTCTGGACACATGGGTTGAAAAATGAAATGAGAGAAGGTTATTGACCTATAGTGCCAAGGGTACTATAAGTCAAGTTTTATGGACACATACATGTAGCCTAGTAGCCTAGTAGAAAATGTCATGACAGCTTAAACATTGCAATATAAATTCTAAACGTTCGAATAAAAGGTCACCTGCGTTTGCAGAGCCCGTAGTTCTGATGAAGGTCGACGAGATCAACTGAAAATTTATGGTAAGCTTTCCCTTTGTGTTGGAACAAAGATTAACATTGTACACCTATCTATCCATAGATTATCTAACCCATTCATTGTCAAAACCTTTCCAAAACCTTAATTCGTCCAAGAAGGTTAGAAATCTAGATCGACACACAAGATGCACAAGAAAACTGTTACTCAAGCAACTTACTCAAGTAGCATCCAATTCTTTTTGTCAGTGCCTGAATCTTAAGTGTTGCAAAATTCTTGACCTTCGATACATCTGTTAAACTTTTTGTAGTACGTGTCAGCAAATATTCACACAACCTGTCGTTTCAGAAAAGGTTACTCCAGTGCATTGTAAAGTTCGGCTAATGACATGTTCTTTATGTGCGACAGACACGTCTCAATTACAGTACAGACCTTGCGGAAATTCTTCAGCGTGGTTTGAAAAACAGTCACGTATTTTACACTGACAAAGCAAGGACACGGACGCCATGATTATGTAATAGAGATGTCGCGCAACTTGACAGATTACTATAGCAAGGATTTCATCTTGTTTTAGTTAAAATGAAGAACAAGGTCTCCTGTGGAATCCTAATAGGAAAAATATATCGATTAATCACGCCTAGCCCCATATATATGATATATAGAAAAAATACTCCTTTTGATGTGTGGTTTCAATATCTGTATTCAAAGCAGAAATCCATTATGAAAAGTTGACACCATACAGTGCACTACGTTTGATTTACTGACAAACAGTTCAAAATTTCTCAGAAACTGAGTGGTTTTCCAATCCTTTGAATTAAAACATCACCATTGTCCTTATTACAATAGGAAAAAGACTCATCTTTATATGATGTTAAAAAGTATCATTATTTTCAAGATAGAACATCAAAACATTGCTAAAATGGCACTTAGCAGAAAACAAATTTTAAACTAATGCTACAAAACCTATTTGCTGACTAGAGACAGTGATATATGCGCATACAATTTAAGAGCACGGTCTGATATAAATTCATACTAGCAATGCAATTCTTTACAATTCTTTCTACTACTAGTAGTTTGTGATGCTTAGGAAATTTTGTCTGTTTTCCATCTACATAACTGTCAGTTGCACATCCTTGGAGTCAGAGCCTAAGCCATTGAGTGCCTTACAGTGATACTCTCCGGCATCACTCGCCATTGTGTCAGCCACTGTCAGGCTTCCATCCTCATAGTTAACTCGAAACTTATTATATTGGTAGGAATACTTGGACAGCTCTACTCCTGGAGACTGTGGAATTGTCCAGAAGATTTCTGCCTGAGGACAGGCCGTCACGTTACACGTCAGGACTGTGTCTTTACCCACAGTACCTTGCACCTGCCCCCCTGATTGGTCGATCTTTGGTGCGGATGTTTGTGGTTTGCAGTCGTCACAAGTGAGTTCATCAACGTCCAAGTCACGTAACTTCTTTCCGAAGTACTTAGAAGGAGAGCGGCATTCAACTTCAATCTCGAGCATTGGGTCTGACATGTTAAGCCAGCGGGCGAAATCCTTCATTAAACAATCACATGCCCAGGGGTTGTTGTCAAGGGACACTTTGCTCAAGTTTTTGAAGCCCGAGAAAATGTTACCAGGCAGATAGCTGGCTTGATTGTTGGCAAGGTTAACCGTTTCCAAACTAGACAGGCCAACAAAAGCACCACTTTCGATAAAGCTGATGCGGTTACCGTCCAACACGAGGGTCGTTAACTTGGTATTTGGGAAAGAATTGCTAGACAGGTGGGTGATTAAGTTAGAACTCATATCTATCCGACTTAGATTGACGTAAGACATAAGCATGTTCGTAGGAACCATACTGACGCCATTACCTTTTAGGAATAGCGCAGAAAGGTTGGCAGATTTGCCAAAGTCGGTCGTGATGTTTTTGATTTGATTATAAGACAGGGTTAACGAGGTCAAATTAGACAGGCAATTCAACGCTTCGGAGGGAACAGACTGCAAATGATCCTCGTCTAAAACCAGAGATTGCAGGGAAGGGAGGTTGCAAAAGGCCTGGGCGTTAAGTGTGCCGTTCACGTTAAGAGTATTTGCAAGGTTCAAACGAGAAAGCCTCTCTAACCCTTCAAAAGCATGGGCGGGAATCTCATCCATGTCATTGTCGTACAGATCTAACGTCATTAGAAACGCCGCGTCGCTAAGGCCGGTTGGGGGAGCTTTTAACTTGTTGTTGTTTAGAGAGATTGTTTGGACGTTTTTAAGCCCGGAAAAGGAAATTTCACTCAGCATGTTGTAGCTGAGATCGACTTCCTGCAAGTAATACACGTCCAGGGCACCATCTCCAACCTCAGTCAGTTGGTTGTTGGCTAGATTGAGCGTCTCTACTCTAGTTGTTGTACCGAAGACGCCCTTAGGGAAAGACTGGAGTTTATTGAACTCGAAGCTGACCAGGCTGAGAGACACACTTTCCGACATTAGGCCAGCGGGGACAGTTGTAAGCTCGTTATGCGACAAATCTAGTGTTCTAAGGAACTTAGCGTGATCAAATGACCCTGCTTCAATGGTTGCTATCTTGTTGTCATTAAGGGTTAAGGATGATATGCCTTCCTTTCCCCCTGTCTTGAAGGTATTCTTAGTGATAGACGTCAACTGATTGTTATTCAGTTGAATATTGAGGGTATTGAGGTTGGATGCCTCAAAGGCGCCATCTTCGATCATGGATATCATATTGTTGCTGAGAACGATTTGGTTCAGATGTTTAGCATTGGAAAACAGGCTCTTGGAAATCTTTGTTATCTGGTTATCACTAAGGTCTAGACTGAACAGTTTTGGCGTATACTCGAACAGCGTAGAGTCAAGGTCGGTCAGATTGTTACCACTCAAGCCGAGACGGTTCAAATTATCTAGATCCTGAAACACCCTCGCCCCAATAGAAGTGATCTGGTTATCACCCAGGTCTAAGAACTCTAAGTGAGTCAAACCTGAGAGGTCGCTTTCTGACAGAGTTGAAATTTGATTTGACCCCATATTTAACTGCATGAGAATCGGGCAGTTTTTAAAGAGGCCCGACGGTAACGCAGTTAGAGCGTTACCAGAAATATCGAAGAACTCAAGGTGAGCGAGATCGTCCAAGGCACCTGACTCGATGGTTGAAATCTTGTTACTTGGCAGTAGGAGTCGGGTAAGCCTTGTTAGACCCTTGAGATCAGTGGCTCGGACCTCGGTGATGCCGGTACTTGTCAGGGTGAGGGATGTGATGTTTGGGGGTAGATTGCTTGGAATGTTCATGATGCTGAAATGAATAAAAAAAATGGAACATTTGCCCGTTGGCTCTTAGGATAATGAAGCCCCTTCAAATAAAAAAAAAAGAGAGTTATTCCAACAGGTACACCTACAAGGGATATCAACTACATGTATAGAAATGTTAACCATTAGATAATTGATAACTTTCTTAGAGTAGTAGATAAACATCCGTCAATTGGTTGGATAAACAGTATCTAATTTATGTGATTTAAGATTCAAAACATTTACTAAGTTCACTCGAATTTACAATGTTTCAATAGCAAAAGCCTTGATGTCGCAATGCAAGGTAGCATATGATAATGCAAAATAAGTTCATGAAGTAAGACATACTTTCCCCCAGTACAGGTGACCAAAAAGGGATGGGTTGTTGTAGGCTGACACAGGCATCCTTTCGGGCACGCAGCTCCGGTAGTTTGGAACAGCACAAAGGTCACGAGTGCAAAGGTCACGAGAACGCCCCATGTGGCCGCCATGGTGTAGCTGTGGATAGAATGTTGATGTTCTTGATAAATACAATATTGTAATCTTTATACTATAGGCACCAATTTGTAATGCAAGCTCTTGTTGTTATAACGTTAACAAACGATCAAACTACAATTCAGGACGCCTCTTACAAAACAGTCACTTTCTAGGCAATTTGATATATTGCTTATCCATAAAAGCGTGAAATAGAAATTTCAATGTTGATGTATGTACCATGCAAATATCAGGCACCCTTATCATATGCGCAATGCTTTACTCTACGGTTCAACATACACACGGGCATTCCCCCATAGCCGCGTGACTGCCACATGGTTGGTTGATGTTTACTTAAGGGGGCGTACACCTAGATCCCACTGCCTCTTACTTTTACAATATACGTTTAGCCAAAGCTTTTAAGAAGTCTTTGAAATTTCACATATACACTTCTAATAGGTTCTCTGTTACCATGAAAAGTTACTAGTAGGTTGAATACATGTTGCTAGTTCTTATTTAACTTGATAAATACACATAATTTACGTGTACACATCTGTATTTGTGTACAATAGTGAGGACTATTCTATGAGGTATTCAAACATCATAAATCGACCACAGTAAGCAGTCTCTCGTCTGATAAAGAAAAAAGTGCGAACGTTACCTTGAAAATGACTGTTTCTTCAGGAAAGTTCAGGAAAAAGTTGTGTCTGCAACCCTTTCGTGGAACAGACTGGTGCACGCGTAGATCAGGTGAGACTTAAAGGGTAAGGGTCAGACGAGTTAATGATTTCAACCATACCATATTTGGTAGGCGTAACGCTAGTATCTGACGCCGTGTCCCGAGCGAGGCCATTTATAGCACCAGAACTGAGTTACAAGCATGTCTTATGACTTGTAAACAAATGGCAAGAACTCGGTAAATATTTTTTCTTTGCCTTTAGTTTTGTTGTTTACGTTCTACTTTGGGATACAATAATGGCAGACCCGGTTAATTTTGGATTTCATATATTTATTAGTAGGTCAAACGGCAAAACTAGCAACTGCATGTTATGTTTGAAAAATCATTTGCATAGGTTTCAAGGCTAACACATATATACTTTTATGCAGATGATCAGTGACAATGTGCATACCATGCATAAAGCGTATAATAGCGGTCACAGTAAAATCGTCTTCAGACGCCATAAAATGTGGGAAATGTTTCGCCATCATTTTAAGTCCTTACTATATATACAGTGCATTTTTATAATTTCAAACACAGGGTCACAAAGTGATAAGTACATCGTAACCAGGCAGGATATTTCTACTCAGCTTGAACTTACATAACGGTTAGCTTCACAACCTTAGAATCAGAGCCCAGACCATTGAATGCCTTACAGTGATAATCCCCGGCATCGCTGGCAATGGTGTTCTTCACAGTTAATGTTCCATTCAAATTGTTCACTTGGAACTTATTGTACTGAGTGGAATACTTGGACAGCTCTACTCCAGGAGACTGAGGAATTGTCCAGAAGATTTCTGCCTGAGGACAGGCCGTCACGTTACACGTCAGGACTGTGTCTTTACCCACAGTACCTTGCACCTGCCCCCCTGATTGGTCGATCTTTGGCGCGGACGTTTGTGGTTTACAGTCGTCACAAGTGAGTTCATCAACGTCCAAGTCACGTAACTTCTTTCCGAAGTACTTAGAAGGAGAGCGGCATTCAACTTCAATCTCGAGCATTGGGTCTGACATGTTAAGCCAGCGGGCGAAATCCTTCATTAAACAATCACATGCCCAGGGGTTGTTGTCAAGCGACACTTTGCTCAAGTTTTTGAAGCCCGAGAAAATGTTACCAGGCAGATAGCTGGCTTGATTGTTGGCAAGGTTAACTGTTTCCAAACTAGACAGGCCGACAAAAGCACCGCTTTCGATAAAGCTGATGTGGTTACCTTCTAGTACAAGGGTAGCCAACTTGGTATTTGGGAACGAATTGCTAGACAGGTGGGTGATTGAGTTAGAAGTCATATCAATCCGAACCAGGTTTGTGTAGGGCATGAGGATATTGATAGGTACCATACTGATGCTGTTATCCTTTAAGTACAGCTCTAGTAGATTGGAAGACTTGCCGAAGTCAGAAGTGACGTTGTCTATCCGGTTGTAAGACAGTGTCAGGGATGTCAAGGTTGTTATGCAATTCAAAGCGTCGGTGGGAACAGACTGCAAATGATCCTCATCTAAAACCAGAGACTCTAGGGAGCGAAGGTTGCAAAAGGCCTGTGCGTTAAGTGTACCGTTGACCTTGAGGGAATTTGCAAGATTTAAACGGTTAAGGTTCCTTAAACCCTGAAAGGCACCAGCGGGAATCTCATCCATCTCATTATCGTAGAGGTCTAAAGTCGTCAATGTTTCGGCGGCGTCACTGAGTCCTGCTGGAGGGCGTTTTAACTTGTTACTGTTCAAAGACACTGTTTCAATTGATCTTAACCCTGGCAAAGAAACTTGGGCTAGCATGTTGTAGCTGAGATCCAGTTCTGACATTTGGTCTGCACTTTCAAGTGATCCTGATTCCAAAGTTGCTATCTTGTTGTCATGAAGGGTCAACGTTTCTATTCCTCCCCGTTCGCTTATCTTGAAAGTATTGTTTGTAACGGATGTTAACTGGTTATTGTGGAGATAGATATCTATACTACCTAGTGTTTCCATTCCTGCAAATGCACCGTCATCAATGGTAGATATCATGTTGTCGTTCAGTACAATTTTGTTTAACCGTGTGTTGGAAAAGAGAGTTTTCGATATCTTCGTTATTTTATTATTGCTAAGGTCTAGGCTGTTCAGTCTTGATGTATCTTTGAAAATATTTGGGCTGAGGACGGTGATATTGTTGTCATACAAATTCAATGACTCGATGTGAGCTAAACCTGACAACAAATCTTCAGGTAATGAAGAAATGTGGTTAGAGGCTCCGTTCAGTTCCTTGAGGAGCCGGCAGTTCTTGAACAGCCCAGAGGGAAACGAATCTAAGACGTTACCGGAGATATCGAAAAACTCAAGGCGGCTGAGTTCGTCGAATGCACCTGCATCGATTGTTGATATCTTGTTATTTGGCAGCAGGAGGGTTCTAAGCCGTTTTAGAGCTTTCAGATCATCAGCACGGACCTCAGTGATGCCGGTATTGGTGATGGTTAGAGAGGTGGTGAAGATGGGTATATTTTGGGGTATGCTCAAAATCCTGAAATGCACAGGGATGAAAAAAAAGATTATTTCTTAAACATTTTGAAAGTATGTAAAAGGACAACTTTCTACCAGTGCAACCCTTGGATTGTTTTAAATACATATTGAACATGTATGCCAACACAAAAGACATAGATGTTGAAATGACACGTACTTCTCTCCAGTACAAGTCACGTCGACAGGAAAAATTCCTGGCTCACAATCACAACCATCGGGGCAACGTGCTTCCGCAGCTTGGAACAGCACAAAGCACACGAGTACAAAGATCACATGGACTCGTGATACGGCGGCCATGTTAACCTGCGTAATGGGCAAACCATTGTTCAGTTGTGTGAATAAATACTCCTTATAATTTGATTATGATGGATAATATCATGGAATCGTTAATAATCTAAACTGATCCATGATCTACAATCACTTTTAGCTATCGGCCATAACACACGTTAGGAGGTACAGATTGTTTAATCTACCGAACAGCAGTACTAGTTGTGTGGGAGTACGTCTGGGGGCGTATTTTGATCTCTATAGGTGAATACACAATTAAATGTATGCTCGGGATTGTAAGAAGCACGTTTTCAAAACGTAATGCGTATTTTCTTTTGAGAAGTCATGTCATGGCCGAATTATTCTTGTCGTGATCGCCTTAATTGAATGACTAAGGCCAATTAAGTGCGCCTTTATGGAATTAGGATCAATTGACTTACATGTAGATGAATTAGATGTCGCAGTAATTCGATATATCAGGCAAACAGGCTGCTAAATACAATAACGTCTTAGTTACCTGAAAAGGATGGTCGGTTTCAGGAGTAAGGGAATCTTGTTTGGTGGCTATGTCTGCAACAACTGGCACAGACTGGCGTGTCGTGCAATCAGGTACGTCTCAAAGCTTAAGGTTCATAGTTACTGTAGTCAATGTGTAAATATGTGGCAATTTACATAGTGCAAAGACCATCCATACAGCAGCCAAACTGCATTGCATGATAGGATGTGGCCGGGTTATTCGTTACAATTGCTGTCTCTTTGTTACATTTATGTATATGTTGGGCGTGTTCATGTGTTTAGATAAATGTACAAAGAGTGTACTATTCTGTATAGTTTGCTTTGGTAGCGTCCATGTTCTTTTGTGTTGATGTAGATGATAATAGGACCATAACAATTTTTGTTAAAGGCCTCTCCGGTACATTTTTCAATGCTTTCCGGTAGTATTTTCTAACTTCCTGTTGTAGGCTGAGGGGAATTACACACAGGAAATAACCTCTTTGGGGGTAAACAGCTGGGTAGAAAAGATTACAGCACACTTCACGGGGAGACGTGGGTGTAAATAAATGTATATTGGAGAAAAACAGTACTTGGAAGGAGAGTGGCATTAGAATTGACGTGTTAAGCCAGCAGGTGAAATCCTTCATTAAACAATAACGTGCTCAAGTTTTTGAAGCCCGAGAAAATGTTACCGGGCAGATAGCTGGCTAGATTGTTGGCAAGGTTAACTGTTTCCATACTAGACAGGCCGACAAAAGCACCGCTTTCAAT
>NW_017803268.1:1198775-1204611 GCF_001625305.1 Branchiostoma belcheri
TTAAGTCACTTAATCACTAAAATGTGAGTCACTTGATTCCTAAAACAAATGAAAACAAAACATCACACAATAATCCAGATATTTCTTGGAGGTCTGAATTCCAGTGCTGAATTCCTTTCAGCTCTCGTTTTGCAGTGCTGAACGGCTCTGTTTCAGAGCTGAAGCCGCCTCAGCACTTAGTACCACTTCAGCTTTGGTTTTCCAGAGCTTAGAAAGGAGGGCGTTTCTTTTGTATATCTGTCTGAGCGAAGTGAGGAAAGTAGTGTTAAGTGCCTTAACTTTCCCACGGGCACAACGTTGGTGACTTGGCAGGATTCGAACCCGGGATCTCTTGATTCTGAGCCGAATTCCCTGCCATTACGCCACACAACCTCACCCTTCTGTCCGGTCAGAGAACTCTGTTCAGTCTGTTCTGCCGTTCTTAACCTTATTGATTGCTGGGGGCTAGACTGAAAGAGTTGAAAATGTAAAGGTCCGTTTCTTGAGCCTCTTCCGACTAACAATTCATTGAAAGTTCATTGAATACGTCCATGTGCACTTATGACGATGGTGTACTCACTTCATGTCCCACTTAGCTCAGCATCATTTCTAAGGACGAAGGCCATCGATCTTGATGACAACTGCAGGTTCGGGGTAGAGCTCGATAGATTCTAAGAATATGATGAATACGACCTCTGAAACCTATTAGCAAGGAATGCAGACAGCTTGTATCCATTAGTTTCTAAAGCGTTCCTGAAGGAAGTTGCACTGAAATGTGTAGATACGACAAAAGGATGTCTCACACGTACAAACTGCCCTGTTCACCATTGTTAATTTTTTTTATCTGCCTAAAAGTTCACATTACAAAGTCCTTAGCAGACGCCTCACTGACGTCAATGATGCTCTTAGTATCTATTTCTAAATGGGGCCAACGTAACGGTCTACTTCCTTGGAGGCACTGCAGCGTGTTTGACATATCAACTAGGCCATTACTGTCACTAAAAGGGGTTTAACAGGAACTTTAAATTCACTCCATCAACTGTTAAGAGAAAGAAGCAAAGTTTAAGTTTCTCACAGTGATCTGATTTAATTTTAGACCATTAATCTTTGCCCAATGCTGATACGATTTTTTATGAATCTCCAGGATCTTTAATCTATTATTGTTATATTTTCTGTTCATCATTTTCCAGTAATAGGTCTATAATTTTTTTGGTATATTTTGCCTCTTCTGCAAAGATTTACTATTTCATTCAACGTTATGAACGTTTCTTTCTTTCTAAATCCAGTGTATTTACTTACCTATAAGTATATTGCACACGTAGACAACGACAATCATTTTCAAGTATTAGGTCTATGAATTTTTTATATGTTGCCTCTCCATCTGCAAATATTTAGAGTTAAACGTTTCTTTCTTTCTAAATCCAGTGTATTCAATTACCTAATAGTATATTGCGCACGTAGGCGACGATTAAGCCAAGATGAACTGACGTCTCACTAGTAGCTAGCTAGCTGGGGGCGTCCCTCTGAAGCGTCACGTTACTGCCGGTAGTGTAATTGAGTTATAATTTAGAAAATAACAGGCAACAGGTACTAAGCGGGGGATCTACTCGAATTACCAACATCTTATTACTATCGGAAATGTGACAAAAGCAACCCCATGTGATGGAAGTACGTGATGGAATATTGTGTCTGAAAATGAGAGGAAACTTAGATCAATACAAAACGATTATACTACGGCGCCATGAGATTTAGACAATGCAGACTCTATTATTATGAGATGTCACAGTTTGAGGAATAAGAATAATGTTCACACAAAGTTCACACGTTGGCCCAAGATTTTTCAACAGACCAGTCCCATAGCCCTGCTTACCTCCGTCAAGATGTAGAAACTCAAAATAAACATACATTGACGGACATGCAGCCACCCTCTCATTGGTTCAGCCGCTAATTGCCATGTCGTCATTGGTCGAACTACTAATTTTGATGGACAGTCAGGATTGACGGACATGCAGCAACCCTCTCATTGGTCGAACTGCTAACTGCCATGCTCTTAACTGCTAATTGTGATGGACAGTCATGATTGATATATATGTTGTCATTGGTTCGTGCTTCTGCAAATCCATAACATTTTTGATCTTCTGTCTTTCCAGGATAAAATAGATAAAGATGAGAACAACTTAATGCTCTCTGAGGGGTACAATCTTATGGATACGTTCTTGAAAAATATCAAGTAAAGTAATATAAAGTATGAATAGGCCTACCTGCTCACACAGCAGAAGCACCAGTTGACCCGGAGACGTGGCCCCAGACACGAGAACATTCTGGCGGCTAGAAACCGCATGAACTGTATCAAGTAGTAAATGGACTGATATACTAGTACTCAGTATTCTAATCTATGCTGATTCTAGTACTCTTATACGTATTTCTATGTACTTATATTGTCTAGGTTTAAATGTGTGTCTTGTTTGTGTGCTTATGATTGTTTTTTGTGTGGGCCACAACACCAGCCCCCGCTGCCTGTGGCCGACGAGTATTGTATTTGTTTGCAATCTCAATAAATCAAATCAAATCAAAAGCTTTTTTTCACAAATACACCCACTCGCCTAAATTAATAAATGGCTGAAGAAATGTACACATAGAGCATAATAATCGTTTTGTATCGGCCATTCAAGAAAACTTGACTGTATTTCAGCCCACACTTCGTTTGCTGCCTACTTCAAGAACCTAACAGACATAGTGGGAAGTTTGGTATAATGATGAACTTACAAATGGTCCAAGCATTACCAAAAATTGGACAACCCACGAACGTCAGTTTCTATCATTTATTCAGGCGAAGTGGTATCAGGATGGCACAAACGCAGACAACCGTGCAGCTGAAATGTGTAATTTTCTCCAGACACTGCACTAACGCTCGCTATTAAAGAGCCCCTATCCGGGACTAATGTTTTTGGTTCGAAGATTAGACCAGTAAAATTTGCGTGCACGTCATTGCCTGTCATTGCCTGCTTGCAGTACATTGCCTTGAACTTGAAGTTCGCCTCTCAATCAAGATCTTACTTGAACTACTTGTAAATACTGCAAAACAGATTCGACAGCTTTTGTTTGTATTGTATTATCAATTGTCGCCCTAGCCACTGTGGCATCTTTGTATGTTTATTTATCTACTTATTTATTTCATCATAAAATGGCTGGATATCCCATTCAGCTTGTAGAAGCTGCTTTCCAATGGGACCCAGCATGCAATTACACATTCCAAAACATGATTCACTGGATTCAAGCAACAAAAGGTGGACAACAGTAAAAATACATCTGATGCGTCAAAACAAAAGCATGTTCATAAATCAAAGTCGTCATGTCAAAACAATGTTCAAACGACATATCACGTTTCAAGACATGGGCCAACCCAACTACGTCATTCATGTCCTACATCGCGCCGACCAATCAGAAGGCCCCGAAAGATCTTTGAGAAATAAATGTGTGTGCCGACGGCAGACCGGCAGTTGGCGAGCTGCAGCAGTTACAGTGCAGAAGAGAGGAGAGTTTGGATGCAAAGAGTGATCTTAGACTGCGACTGCGATCAAGGTTTTCCTGGAAGAAAACCGGCGTTCTGACAACATATAGAGGTACAATATATCTGTTCACCTTTTTTATTAGTAAAGTTAGTAAGCTATATAGCACGTTAACATGTTATCTTAATTTTTGTCAGTGTAAACCTCTGCAAAAGAAAGACATCCAGTGAGAGCCATATGTTCTGACTTATGATTTATGTGGCAATGTGTACAGATTTTGAACCATTTGAATGCTTTCTTGAAGTTTTATAATTTATAGTGAATATGATAATTTGCGATGAAAATATTCATTGCAATGTAGGATGCGGCATTATTCTTTTCCATGTAAAACGCATAGCATACTGATATCTATGCGGTAAAACGAGATGTCGCTGAGGCAAAAGGCTGCTTGTTTTGTATCTTATGTTGGTCCTGGATATTTATTGGTGGTACCAAAAGATAGAGGGCCTCCATACGTGCGTATCTTTTTGGGGCTATTTTTTTAGTATGAAGAGGATGTGATTAGAACAGTAAATTTCAATATCGGACAGGTATCGTCATCCAGAATATTTTTCTTGTTTTGCTGCCCACAATTGCATTGGATGCCTTAAATTTAAAGGAGCGACCGGCATGCAAGCACGCTTTACGCTAAGTTGATCCTTATATCGAAAGTCGGTTGAATTGAAAATTAAAAAAAATCTTTATCCCTTTGATTGTTGCCCTCAAATTTTGAGAAAGCAACAAAATCACACCGATAGCAAGATTGCCAATGGATGCATTTCACGTTAAGATGTCTTCAAAGGCTTCTGATAGATTTTGCTCACGTTTTCCCTTAATTGTTTATCATGGTAAATGTGTCTAGCTCTAGCTACTCATTAATCATACTTGAAAGAACGTATATGAAAGCTGTTTTAAGCTAAGCTTGTCCAAAATGAAAGGTGTTTTAACATGAGCTAGTCCAAAATGTGTGACGTCCCATGGCCGAGTGGCTGAGCTAGCGGACAAGGCATCTATTGGTCACGGGTTGGATTTTTTGCATCCCTCGCTAGACTTTGTGTCCTCGGGGAAAGGCACTTCAGATGGCTTTTCTATATCCACCTAGTTGTAAAATGGATACCTGACTTCGGATGGGCTTCGTCTTCTAAAATATCTTGCCATAAACACATGTGGACTAAGAGCCCACTCCCCCTTACCGCCTCGAATGCTTTGGGACCTTTTCCTTTACATTTACTTCTTATTTAGTATGAGGAACATAAAACTCTTAAACAATTAGAGAAGCCAATTCCATTAACTATTTCCCTTTATACATACTGTGAGCATTTGGGTCAAGCCTTCTGGTGCATTCCTCTGGTAATTCATAATGGCTCGTGGCTGGGCTGTATGCCGTCATGTCCTGTCTGAAGTGAGGTGTTCAGCATGAGGTTGTTAACTACACATCCTGTCCAACATTTGGATACGCTTCTGTGAAGGTGCGGCACTGTGGGCATAACGAAGGCCACACTAATCTATTTTATGGATGACACCCACGCGCGCATTAGTTTTCGCCTGAAAATATCACCTCCTCCGAGGCTCTGGCCCGGGTGCCATCCTCCGTAGTCCATGGTAGCTAGCAACAATAGGGAGCCGGCGGTAACTACGGAGGACAGCACCAAGGCTGCCGAAGCTCCACGGATCTGGAACTCAAGAACTCAGTACAGTGCCGACTCATAAACGCCGCAACAGACTAGCATGTGCCAGCTTGTCGCAAAAGTCTCTATGTACTACTCACAATACCAGCTTTGCATTCCTGTGGTTTAGCAGCATTTCTCTTTTTCCAAGCCGGATTTTTTTTCTTCGCCCTTGCGCATTAGTTTGGGGGTCTTTAGAGAATGTCCCATACGATTAATACAGTGTGGCCTTACTGTGAGCACAGATATATGTCCACCTATGTCTGTCTCTGTATAGCCAGTATAACCGCCCCTCGGCGTAACACACCAGCTTCTGTATCTGTATAGCCGGTATAACCGCCCCTCGGCGTAACACACCAGCTTCTGTATCTGTATAGCCGGTATAACCGCCCTTCGGAGTAACACACCAGCTACTGTATCTGTATAGCCGGTATAACCGCCCTTCGGCGTAACACACCAGCTTCTGTATCGGTATAGTCGGTATAACCGCCCTTCGGCGTAACACACCAGCTTCTGTATCGGCATAGCCAGTATAACCGCCCTTCGGTGTAACACACCAGCTTCGCAGGCACGCGGCTGGCGGCAGCTAGCTATATCACACCTAACGACCTGTTACCCACAATCTTTGCACATTAAATTGCA
>NW_017803268.1:1204823-1266266 GCF_001625305.1 Branchiostoma belcheri
TCGCATGCAGCAACATGAATACATCTGATGATGCAGAAGCCATCTCCTGCACAGCACTTTCTGAAACCGTCTGACATTAATCAACCCTTTAGGTTAGTGACATTGTCAGAGTCTCAAATAGCATTTATCTTTTAAATGACTGGTACTCTGGTACACACGAGTACATACTAGCTGAAGAAGCAGAAGCCAGTGCCTACAGAACTTTTTAACATTGTCTGACATTAATAAAGTTTTACGGCGATGGCATTGTCAGAGACTTAATTGGCTTTTCTTACTTAAAAAATCTAACCTTTAGAGTTGGCTTAAAAATGCATTTGCAGGGTTGATACTAATTGAAATGGTTCGTTTTAGAACATGTGTTAAAGTAGAGAGCATATTGTATTAGATGTACAAAGGAGGTTAGAAAATTACATGTACCTACTTGGAAGTCACTATTTTCCTTTTTACGTACATAATGAGGTAGCAGGGGGTTAATTAAAAAGCTAATTTCTGTGAAGCATGCTCGTCGTTGCGTCATAACTGTTATCTATATAATGACAATACCACTCCAACGGATGGGAGCTTTCTTCTGCAAACGAGATGTTGACAAAGTTCTTTTGAATGCCGTGTGCGTATGACGTGCGTGTTGTTAAAAGTAGCGGATGTGAGAGACAGGGTGGTTTTGTTCCGTGTTTTCCTTACTTCCGTGAGCTGATGACAGGTACATTGTATAGCAATGACGCCTTCGGTGGGATTAGGCCACGGCTAGTGCGCGCATTGATTTTCACCTAATTTGGGGAAAAGACATTTTGTTGCTCTTCAATGGTGGTCAACAAGCCGAAAATGGGTTATATGTCATATATGCCTATCAGTTCTGTCTCAAAATGCCCTAATGTCTATTCTTCAAAGCTGTTTCAGTGATTTGAGGCACAATTGCTGCCTTTGATGGCAGATGTTGAAAGTCTAAAGTGTTCCATCGCATATTATCCAGCAGTGTAGTAGCTGCCCATGATGGTTCAACAAACCCTTTTTTCCAATTGTTCTATTTAATGCAATACACATTTAGAAGGACAGGTCATACTGTTGAATTTAGAAATAAAAGACCTATTGGTTATGCTATCATGTTTTTCATCTCAATTATTGAGATGAATATAAATCACGCATAAATCATGCATTTCTATAATGAAGATCTGATGTCAAAATTTGAAAATGTTTTTTTTTTCGCCCTACCTATCAGACCTAGATTCTGCGGAAGATGCCATCCATAAAATTATTTGTTGTGGCCTTATTCTGGATTGAAATACTTCTAATTGAAATGTGTGCATGGCTGTCGTACCATGCATCCAAGGATTACAAACACCCCATGAACGGAAAATATGCCGTCGTGACGAAGATAATGACAAAGCCATGACGCACCCACACCAAGTGTGCTCACTACCAGATGTGCTCGCTTTAACAAAATTCAACAGAGCCTACGTAATAAAATTTGATCAATGACATCCAATCACAGAATGTTTTTGTTACGGTGGCGATACGATGATAGTATTAGAAAAGAACACCGGGCCAGGCGCCGTATGGCAGTAATGCATTCAGAGGAAGTAATTTGAATTTAGCTTGTGTAAAGTAACTTTGATCTCTTGTGAAGTAGACATGAATGTAATAAAGTAAAGGCACGTTGCATGCTGTCACGTACTGCAACACAAAAGACAAGACTTACAGTTCTTGAAAACACGTGCAAGTGTAATTTAGTTCTTTCAAGTAGCTTCACCGTTTTATCTAACTGTTTAAGGGATGGATACATGAGATAAAATAAATAAATCAGAGAACAAAATCACACAAACAAATAAATCATGTATTTTCATGATCAAAATTAAACCGTTGACCGATACATGGGTCCAACTGAAAACGTAAGAGAAGAGAAGTTGCACAAACATGTAAAATGAAATGTAATATTTTATCATGAAAATTAAACTTTTCTCCAACTCAAAAAAGTTGAATTACGAAAAAATCACTTGTCTACAGCACTTGGGCCAGATAGCTAACGAAGACCGACAGATTCGGTTAATCTCTAAACTACGTAAAAACAATCTATGCCTAGATACAAGCACGTTCTTTGATATTCTGATGTTGATGCTAACAGACAGTTTTCATATCTTGAGGTCTTTGCTTGGGTTGACCTTACGGTCGTAGCAATAAAAGCATACAAAGCGATTTCAGGGCTACAAAACTGGATTTTTAAAGTCAATTTTCTGGGTGTTTTTCAAGTTGAACCCACCCTATTCCAAAGCATACTGATCTTTGTGAGGAATAATAAATGCGATGTTGCTGGCGGAAAACGGTTGCTTGCTTCGCATAGTATTTCCCCAGAACTATCGTAGACTGGAATTCGTTGCCACCAAGCACAGTTGGGGCATCATCACTAGAAAGCTTTAAACAACGCCTGCAATTAAATGTGCAAAGATTAAGTGTAACAAGTCGTTCGGTGTGAGATAGCTAGATGCCGCCGCGCCGCGTGCCTGCGAAGCTGGTGTATTACGCCGAAGGGCGGTTATACCGGCTATACAGATACAGATAGATATAGATAATAGGCTCGTACTTATCAATTGGTGCTACCAAAAAATACTGGGACACCTCACGTGGTTGTTTGGGCTATTTTAAACACATTAATTAAAAAGGATGACAGAAATGTGCTAAGAAATGGCAAAAAAAATTGATATCAAACACATTCCACAGATTACTCTTCCAAAATATTTCATTTTGCTTTGCCGCTTCCTGAAATTGCTTTGCGTGCCTTCAACACATGGATATGTCATCTACTCATGAGGTCTTAATAATAAGAGGAAAATTGCGAAATTGGAAAGATACAACACCTTTTGACATGACTCAAAAGGGTCAGACGTTTGATAATATGTCTGAAAACGCAACATTTGTATAACCTTTCATTTCGATTACGCTGAAAAGGGGCCTTTGACCTGTCTGGGACAGTTTTTCTGGGATGTAGGCCAATATCGTATGGAGATGTAAGCATTGATCCAAATGCTGTTGCCATCAAGTTTTTCCTGGTTAGGCCATGTTGATTTGATTATATGGATGACATCCTCCGGGAACCCCAAATTGATGCGCGCGTGCGAATAAAAAAAAAGTTTTGAAAAAAATGTTTTCATTATGAAATCTACGTGGTCATGAGGGTTGAACAAATGGGACAGAATATGGTTTGGCGAATAATCTAGTCTTCAAGTTCATTTCTTTAAAATTTTGTCTTTTTTCGTTTCATTTTGGCATTCTACGACATTGGTATGGTCTTTTTGTAACTTACGGTATATTTTTGCTCATTTTGCAACTGTTTTGTACGATTTACAGTATGGTTGAAAACTTTTTTTTTTAATCGGCCGAAAATTCATGCGCGCGCGGATGTCATCCATATAATCAAATCAACATGGCCTTACTTTCAACACCCACGGCTGCCAAACATGACTTTTCAAACGACTTAATTCCAATGTGTGCAGTTTTGCGTAGTTAAATCATCAGCGTCTTGCTATTTTATAGCACAGCCTATAGAGATAATGGAAGAAAGAAGATAATTACTTCGACATATTGCTTAGACGAAGTCTTCGTCACAGTGGGTAAAATATATAGATGTAAGAAAACTGTGGGTGGTGCCAAGAAGGATTTGAGATGAAATATCGACCTGAAACTGTCAAAAGTGACAAGAATTATTTTGGGGAGCAGGACTCGGGGTGAGTCCTGGCCATGTGGATGCCTTGTTTTGGTTAGCCTTTCTCGGCCTAGACTGGGTATTAACATAAAGGCATCTAATCATCTCATATTTTCCTCTTGGGGTATGATTGCCGTCAGCCTGCCAGTACCGTGCGTCAACCAACCCACGCCAACGTAAAAGTGTGTGCTTGGCAGTAGTATTAGATGCATGTTAGACTTTCCTTCTTCGCCAATACGGTCATGTTTTCTATTGCATTTTTGCTGTCTGTCTGTGAACAGCATAACTCAAGAAGCTTTATATTGTATTGTTATGAAAATTGGTAGGTGGGTAGGTCTTAATGAGACATAGAAATGGTAAGATTTTGGTCCCTCTGGTTGCTTTCCTAGGTACTGCAGCAGACCTTCCGCTTTTTTTATATCTCTGGACATGATCAACTGATATCATCCATGATGGAAATGAATTAGGATCTTATTTTCATAATCAATGACAAAAAGTGTATCAGTTCGTTTTCTTCTTTTCATATATTGTACATTTTATAAGGAGCTCATAATATTGTCTGGCGTGGGAGGTAGACCAGAGTTCCATGTGCTAGCTTAAAAGTTCAACGCAAATTTATTGTACCTCATTTGCTGTTCTTGACCTCTCACTTTAGTATCTCTTGATTATCTCAAATAACAGGAGCTAATCATAACTGACCCGATGACATTAACTTGTGCTTTTAATGAGCATAAATCATATTTTGGTATTAATATCTGTTCGACTACAGGTCGCGTTACTCGCAGAAGAAAAGTATCGGATGCTACCTGAAACTTCTGACAAGTTTTCAAAACCATGAAGTTGCTTGAGTAACAATTTTCTTGTGTATCTCATTAGGCCGCAGCAAGTAAATTCTATGGATAACATCCACCCAATACTCCAAACCCTAATGCGACAAGGCGAAAAAAAAACAAGACGGGACAAAAAAAAATCGAAACAATAACTCTTGTTTTGTCTCCTCTCTCTTAATATTTTTCTGCCATCCACATTCCGGCATGTTGACCACTGTCAGAGGTCAAAAAGGAATTTCTTCATTGTTTTCCAAAATTTAAACGAAAATTAATGCACGCGCTGATGTCATCCATAAAAATTACTTGCTGTGGCCTTACCTAGATGTCAAACATTCGTGAAAATATTACTAAGTTATAATTTGGAATACACTTTCTCGGGTCTAATGCAGTTCGAACCTCTTAGAAAGTGGTGCCATGGAGTTGCTGCCTTCGCCTCACGAATCTAAAGCATAGACTCCCCGCTGTTTTCAATTACCGTCTGCCCGCCCACGCAACACATCTTCAAGGGCTAATGGTACCGGTGCCCAATTGACATTCAGAGGAAATCTACTGACACACGTTATAACTTATGCACGTAAACGAAAGATGTTCCGGGTGGTCTTTTTTTACCTTCGGGAGAGGAGACATCCTTCCGCGGAAGGGTTTTGAGAGAGATTTAGATTTTCATGTTCGCAGCTGTTTCTCGCGTTTGAGTGGACGGATTCTTTTGAGACTCGGTATATGTTTTGCTATTGGGCTGCAGATGATGCACGTTCTTTTGTTTGAATTGTATATGTGTTTTTGGGCGAGAAAATGGTGCCTTTGAATGGCCCCAAAACACCCCTTTGAGCGTGAAAGTGGTCGCGACCATTGACCTTTGGCATGATTAAGCTATTCTCGGTCTGGTCCAAGTATATGACCCCTCACACAGAGGGGTGTCCGGTCTCGATAAATTCTTTGTTTAAAACCCTATATAAAAATATACAATAAAAAGCCCGGATGTATAAAATCTCAAAACCCAAAGTATTCTGGATGAGGAAATCTGTCATTTCTGTCAATTGACATTTATTACCATTTCTTATCACATTTTCATCATTTCATACTTGGAAGATTTGAAATAGCCCTCCCCCCACAAAACAAAACAAGCTAGGTTAGGACTCTCTTATTTTTTGGGGGTACCGCCAATAAATAGATATAGAAGCAGCCTACTATATGAAACTGGCAACAATTTCCATATCATATGGGATAGGGTTAATGCAACTTACTACATTAACAACATTTACAAAATGACCAAGAAATTGACTGTGAAAATCCCATTCTACTTCCCTAAAATCTTTTTGGAGGGCCTTTAGAATGTAATATTTCCAACCAGTGCATTTTAAAGGCACCCAAAGTGATTTCTTAATAACGAGTGTTGGTAATATATACCTTCTGGTTTCAGTTCCAAGGGATAAGGAACATGTTACGTCTTTTAGACAAAGCAAAGTGGCATAAGAAATGGCCATCAGTGATTCAACCATCATACAAATGGGTACTTGGATGAAGCCCAGAGGCACTCTCGAATGATTGGAGAGTGCTAAAGCACCTTTGAATGCCATCGTCAAAAGCAGACAATGGCTTTCCATTGAACAGTCAATATCACATAGACTTACCATCCCTTGAAGTTTCAATTGCAAGATGTGTTTTTTTAGATCTGCAGGCGATTTTTTTTCAATTCACATCACAGTAAAATGTTTTAAACTGGATATTAAAATATTAAAAGCAGACAATAGATTTCCAGTATCGCATAGGCTTACAATCCCTTGGATTTTCTATTGCAAGAGGGGTTTTTACATCTGTATGTGATTTTTTTATATATACTGCAATGCACTATATTGCTATTTCTTCACAAATGCAATTATTCTTATTCGTAATATTAACATGTATCCACACCCCCTTCCAATGTGGTGTGAATTTCGTGTTTTGATAGATCGTCCAACCGTTCCGTTGAAATTTGAACTTGATATTACTATTACTATTTTACGAACCACATGCCGTTTTATTATTATTGCAGGATATTGCAGTTTCGTATGATGGAAATCTTCGAGTTTATTTTTCCATCTGCAGTTTGTCCCACTAGACATACTTCTGAACCTGTAAAATTGCAATTTCTATATAAATACAATCTGAAATATAAATGGGATTGGGTTCGTCTCAGTTTTATGATATCCATTATAGCAATAAACACCAGGTATGTCCAAATACAAGCAAGTACATTGAAGATCATTTATGGTCGTTTTATATGTTATCGTTTTTGTCGCCCATTATTCATTTGCTGTTTTGTTATTTGGTGTTTTGTTACTTGTTGCTCTTTTGTTACTTGTTGCTCTTTTGTTGCTGTCATTTGACATAAAGATCATTTAACATTATGGTCGTTTTTTATATGTTTTCGTTTTTTATCGCCTATTTCCTGATTTGATATTTACTGTTTTTTGCTACTTGTTGCTCTTTTGTTGCTGTCATTTGACATGAAGATCATTTAACGTCATGGTCGTTTTTTATATGTTTTCGTTTTTATCGCCTATTTCCTGCTTTGATATTTGCTGTTTTTTGCTACTTGTTGATGTTTTGTTACTGTGTTTGACATGAAGATCATTTAATATTATGGTCGTTTTTATATGTTTTCGTTTTTATCGACCATTTGCTGTTTTGTTACCTTAGTTGCCATTGAATGTACTCTAGTTTCTCAGTGGTGGGGCTAAGATTGGCAACCTGCTAGAGCTTCCCACCACTGTGTCCTCTAAAAATATATGTTGCTCAATAAAAAATGTATATTGATGTGGTGATGTTAGAGTGCCTGATGGGATCTCTTCCTGGCCTGATGCAGACATCAATGACTGCTGTACAGTCATGGGCAACATCGTACAGTATGGAGGCAAATGCCAAAAAGACAAAAGACATGTTAATAAGCTGCCGTAAAGACCCGGTAAATCCCCCGCCACTCATGTTAAACGGCCAGCCAGTGGAGAGAGTTAAGAAATTCAAGCTCCTGGGTGTCACTGTTACTAGTGATCTCACATGGGATGAACATGTCAAAGGCATCATCTCGAAGGTACAACCCCGTATCCACTACTTACGACTTGCCAGGAAGTCCGGACTACCCTCTGACGTACTACTGAGTATCTATACTTCATTCATCCGACCTGTCATGGAGTACGGATCACCTGTGTGGGGAGGGCTTCCAAAGAATCTGTCAAATGAGCTGGAAAAAATCCAAAAACTCTGTTGCAAAATCATCGGCACTGAGCACCAGCAACTACACACGCTAGAGTTTAGGCGACATGAAGCGTCTCTACGCGAGCTGCAGCGAATCCTGAAAGACACCACACATCCCTGTAGACTGTTCCTGCCCCCAGTGGTTCAGACACCCTACAACTTACGCCGCCGTACGGGACTGAAACCACCACTCAGCAGATCAAATAGACACAAAAACTCTTTCATACCCAGAACTCTTTCGTCAATGTAAAGCCCGCGAAATCTTTATGCTTGTGTTGTATATTTAATGTTGAGAGATTTTAACAATATCGGAAATTCGCTGTCTTTTTAAACTAATGGTATTTTAAATGTAATGTTTTTTATGAATGAAATGTAAAATCAACCCAATTTAGTCTTGTCAAAGACTACAAAGTTGATTGCTGAATAAAGTTTACAAATTTACAACTCCTGCAATTAAGACTCTGACAATGCCATCGCCATAAAAGTTGATTAATGTCAGGCAATGTCAGAAAGTTCTGTAGGGACTGGCTTCTGCTTCTTCAGCTTGTACTCGTGTGTACCAAAGTACCATGTCATTTAAATGCTTAATGCTATGTGAGACTGAAAATGCCATAACCCTAAAGGGTTGATTAATGTCAGACGGTTTCAGAAAGTGCTGTGCAGGAACTAGCTTCTGCATCATCAGATGTATTCATGTTGTTGCATGCGAACCAGCGCAATGAGCCAAGTGTGGTTACTGCATCATCTCAAAAATGCGTGCAAAAACTTGATGATGTGAGAAAGTTAAGAGGGTCTTTTAGGACTGAAGAAGACGTTTGACAAAGAAGAAAGCCATGTTTAAACGTCGTATGTCATGTCTAGTAACCCTATGGAAGGCTGCTCACGAAATGCGCAAATAATTGCAGCTAGATACCCGAACTCAATTATGTGACATGTTGCTCGTACATAACGAGTACTTAGCCCATGGGGTTGATAATAAAATATATAACGACCACTCCACCAACCGAACTGGCAAAGCAGATGGCAGTTTAAGCAGATACACACCAAGTACAGTAGTTTTATCATCACTGGATAGGTTTCAACAATGTTTGGAGTTATACCTCTCCTTGGTGCTGAACTCACCATCAGTTACATGTAATGCAGTAGAATAGCTTATTTCCCAATAGATATGCAATTTGCAAAACTCAGATGAGTATACCAAGGTAGTCGCCACTCGAGATAAATCTCTAATGAAATAGATGTGCAAAGGCTAGATAAGTGTAACAAGTCGTTCTGTGTATAGCCAGCTGCCGGCCCGCCTGCGAAGCTGTTGTGTTACACCGATTGGTGTAAAATAAAATCCGGCCAGAAAAAATGCTGCTAAACCACAGGAATACAGAGCTGGTATTAGGAATTTGCAGTAGTACATAGCGACTTTTACGACAAGCCGGCACATGCTGGCCTTTTGCAGCTTTTATGAGTCTACACTGTGCTGAGTTCTTGAGTTCCGCGGAGCTTCGGCAGCCTTGGTGCCATCCTCTTTAGTTACCGCCGGCTCCCTTATTGTCGCTAGCTACCATGGACTGCGGAGGATGGCACCCAGGCAAGAACATCCTCGGAGGTGATATTTCCATGTAAAGCCAATGTGCGCGTGGGTGTCATCCATGACATTAGATAAGTGTGGCATTCGTTATGCTCACAGTGCCGCACCTTCACTGAAGCGTATCCAAATGTTGGACAGGATGTGTAGTTAACAACCTCATGCTGAACACCTCACTTCAGACATGACATGGCGGCATACAGCCCAGCCACGAGCCATTATGAATTACCAGAGGAATACACCAGAAGGCTTGACCCAAATGCTCACAGTATGTATAAAGGGAAACAGTTAATGCAATTGGCTGCTCTAATTGTTTAAATTTTATGTTCCTCATACTAAATAAGAAGTAAAGGTGAAGGAAAAGATCTCAAAGCCTTCGAGGCGGTGAGGGGGAGTGGGCTCTTAGTCCCCATGTGTTTATGGCAAGGTATTTTAGAAGACGGAGCCCATCCGAAGTCAGGTATCCATTTTACAACTGGGTGGATATAGAAAAGCCATTTGAGGTGCATTTTGTTACCTTTATTTGCCATTGAATGTACTCTAGTTTCTCAGTGGTGGGGCTAAGATTGGCAACCTGCTACAGCTTCCGACCACTGTATCCCCCAAAAATATATGATGCTCAATAAAAAAAGTATATTGATGTGGTGATGTTAATAAACAATGATACTATTTATATCTAAAAATCCAAGGCCGTATAGTCCTGGAGGCATGTAGTAGCATTAACAAAATGTACTTGTACATGCATTTCACTTACAGATGTTAGGATGTTCAGGAGAACTTGCACGTCTTGTTCCGCCGCTCAGAACCTTTCAGCGTGCCACTAGGTTCTCTTCCAGTTCTCATCAATACACCGTTAACATACCTGTCTCCAAGTCGTTTTACAAGAACAGCTTCTTTCCCCGGTTCAACAGCCCTTACGTGTGTGTGAAGGATACAAAATCACCTTCAAGTGTAGTCGTCAAAGTATACAAGGGATTTCCAGGCAGCATTTAGTTTTTACACAGGGTTTGAAGTCTATCGAGTTTCCATTGCAAGAAACATAACCATAGGCTTTTTTCTATAATGTGCTAACGTTAACAATAGCCTGGGTTGTAACATTACAATGGCACTCCTGGCTAATCATTGGTTTACGGTAACTGCAAGGTTTCGGCTACATGTAGAGGTCCCGATGGTGGCAATAAGATGCCGTTGTTTAATACACGTAGCTTAATATATGTATATATATAAAACATTATTGCAAATTCATGCCCGAGAGCTAATTGCAAGAAAATAGAACATGCATTATAAAATAATGGTAAACGGTAAAAATAACAATAAAATAATACTATTAAATGTACTAATGCTAGTTCTAATATGGTTATTGTTGGGTTTGATTTCTTATTTTTTGTGTAGCTTATAAGTTTCCTACAGGCCTTTCTAATTATCGCAGTTCTTAAGAATAGTTAATCTTCACTAGCCGTATCCTTCTAAGCACAGGCCTTTTTTGGACGACCTATTTCTTTTTAGTTTCTAATTTCTAGCATCCCATAGCGAATAATTGAAACTAAAACCGCAAAACGTTCCCCGGCGTATGGTAAAAGGCCTGAGCGGGCTGGCAACACTCCAAACACCGAAGAGAAACCCGTGAGCCCCCGATGGATTGGTTATCGGGCTTGAGCTGGCTAATAAATTATTCATATCCATTTTATTACTTCATTTGTCAACAAATTGTTGGTGGAGAATTGAAGGTCAACTTGATTTAACAGATCAGCCCCACACGTAGAGATCTAAATTGCAAAACCAACGAAAATCAATTCCACTTGGTATTAAATAAATTATTCATATCCGTTTTATTACTTCATTTGTCAACAAATTGTTGGTGCATCGTTCAAGGTCAAGTTGGTTTAACAGTTCTACGGCAAGTATTGATCTAAATTGCAAAAGCAATGAACAGCAATAAATGTCTCATTCCAGTCGCTTCAATATTTCATGGGTCTCGTAATGAAAAGTGTAGCTTTTACGCAATAGCTGTGTTATATATGTAACTTAACGTCATTGTAGGCGTGACTGGGTTTTATATGACCTGCAAAACGTACTTCAATAGAGGAAGGTATTTTCAGGAGGATTATAGAATGAGAGATTTTCAAATTGCAAACAGACTCTAATATTTCCCCTGTGTTTAATTTTGATAAAGTCTCTGACACATATGCAATCAGAAAACTAGCCGGACTTCCCTTAACTTTGGTTAGGAGTAGGTTAGGAGCAAGGTTGGCTAATATTGTACCGGGTCGGCTACTGTTCGGCTGCGCCGGCCGAATGTTTCAAAATGTTTAAAACATTCGGGTGATGACGAAGGGTTCGGCCATGGTTGGCTAGATGTTGGCCTGTGTTCTGAGGTAGGTCGGGGTGTACGTGTGAAATTGGCAGTAAAATTTGACACAAATTTAATTCAAATTATCAAAAGGTAGGTCTGGCCTAAGTCTGGTTGGCTGGTGTTTAGGGGAAGGGTTTTTATTGAGCAACATAGAAACTTACAGGATACAGTGGTGGGTAACTCTAGCAGGTTAATAAGCTAACGAGTAACAAGTAACAAAACAAGATATCAACGAGAACATGTAAAAGAGGTTCATAATGTTTTTAAGGTCCGAGAGCAAGAATAGATATAAGAACTCGCCTATACCGTTTATGGTCCGGCTCCTCAATAACTATGGACTGAACCCCTGACTGTTGTCTTTTTAAATGTAGTACACTGTTCTGTATCAAATGTTGTCCGGGAAATTTATAATGTATGAAACATGTATTTTTATTGTTTTGTTGATCGTACGCCTATATTGATTGCAAACCTGCAGTTTTAATATACTAATTTTTTTGTAAATTGGTTTACAATTCAGTTGTTTTTAACTGCAGAGAACCAATAAATCCATCTTGAATCGAACTTGAATTTCCGTACGCAGATGAAAACATTAAATCAAGGTGGAAAGTTCTGACGTCTGACGAGCTTTCTAGCAAAGGCCAGTGACCTGATTTGCCTCAGGCCAAGCAGGCTCTCTGTGTTTCTTCGTGACTGATTGCGACAACTAACAGCAACAGGCTGGGTACAGCTGTGATGGATTGCCTGGTTATTTTCTTTGACATCGGTGCACCGCTCCATTAAATACCAACTATTTGTTACAGGCTTTATGTGGCTTTCTCGTAACACCAAGTGAGCTCTTCGAATGCATGCATACGTGTTAATAAACTATGAGCGTAAGCCAGGTCTTCTTAAAAGATTACCCAAAGGAGCTAGCATTCTGACGTACAAAGTGAGGATTTCCTCGACTTAGTGCTAAAGGATTACGTTCGGTGGTCGGTTCACTGTTTGGATCGCTCGACGTTTGGATGTTTAAAATTACCACATAAGTCTATGTGCATTTGTGAGAAAAAGATATGTGCATATTTTCTGTAGTTTCTAAATCAGCCTTGTTAGTTGTATACCATTCTGAAATATGCCAATGTATCACTAAAGGTAGAGAAACTATCCATGTATATGTACCTCTCGCATTGCAAATATTACTAAGTAACGACAAAATGTTTGTAATTCTATCCTATGATACGATTGTATCTTTTGCCATTAATGTAAAGGTATCAGACAATTTGGCAGGATAATTAAGTGAAAGATTTGTTCAAACAGACAGAAATTGATGAATGTGATGTAACTGTTTATCATCTATTTACACATGTATTCGATACTCAATAAAGAACAGAGATGCAAAAAAAATTACCACATGAATGAAAACCAAGCAGGTGTCATGAGGGAAAGACCTGCCGAATGAAACGAGAAGTAACGCATATTCCCAACATGTAACCGCTTATAAATTATTACAGAATATCCCTTCTATGTTAAAAAGAGCTTATTATATATTTACACATTTGCATAAAGTCTTATTAGTATAAGTCCAGTTCAAGTCACCAAGGTGACCAATTATTTGAGTCACACATCGCCATCACATTCACGTCACCCAAACAGCTATTCGTATTTCCATCTTGCTAGCTTTTTCTAAAGCATTTATTTCTTTTTTCGTTTGCCTACGTCTGATTAGTTATCTCCTATTTGTTCCAAGCTTACGTTGTTCATTTGTCAGACTTCAACACGTTCAAAAGTTTTAGAAGTTACAAACTTGCAACACATTTTCTTACTTCAAATCCAAAGGCGGCAGCAGCTAGGTTCAAGGCAACTGTACAAAGATCACCGTTCGCTTTAGAAGTTCACCGAAACATCCGGACTTGCTTTTGACTTCAGAAAGTTGGCATTGACCTATGCACAAGGTCTGTCGACCTTTATTTACGAATCATCTGGCGTCCGTCCGCCGTTGGCGTATAGAACGGACACAATAGCAATTTAATCACCAAAGGACAGCTGCCAGATTTGAAGAAGAGATAAAGGTAGTTGACCTATGGTGCACAACACCTGATGGACCTTCACAGATAGATGATGTTGTTCCGTACAATGGTTTTGGTTCTCAATTGACCCTTAAAGGCTAAGGGTCCTGCGTAAGCAAAAAGTCAATTTGGCACGCTACACCACATGAGACCAGCACTAAGCAAGGCATAAGCAATAAAGATAAGCCTATGACGTTTATGAAAAGTGGCAGTTACACTGAATGTGAGTTTTCGGGGCATAAAGACACAAGAGCAACTAACTTATTTTCACTTGTTTGCATATCAATCAATCAATACTGTAAATCACTTTATGTTCACGGTAGCAAAATTTCACGGTCTGAGAAAAATGGACATGTTCACGGAACTATATATTCACGGTGGCAACAGGTGCAGGAACAAGAAAGTCCAGGAATTATTTGTTAACTGTAATGATAAGTTCACTGTACAGAAGTGACAGTGAAAACAGTGAACTTATCAGTACAGTGAAAAAATCAGGAATTACAGTAGTTCGTACTTATAAACCTGCTTTTCTGTCAACTCTCCGGTGTCACTGACGAAAGGTAGTTGATTTTTTTTCTGCCATGTGCTACCTGAAACATCTGGCTATTCCCAAAACCATATCCACTTGTTTTGGGCGTATCTTATTACCTGGAGGTCTAACCTTCACCGAAGTAGCGACTAACTATGCTTCTCTGATCATGTACTTTCAACTTGCGTGCAAAAATAGCAAGCCTGCCAAACAGGGTTGAAATGGTTTCGACAGATATACCAATATGGCATTGAGCAAGTTTTTTTTTTTTTTTCCAAATGCCTAAATGTTTCTAGTAAAGATGATATTACATGGCGTACAGATTAAAAAAAATCCATATGCATCCTCATACACTTTTCTCCAACTAACGCTTGATAGATCTTGTTCTTTGCCTTTTCAGCCTTTGGGTCGATGCTGCCACGGTTCACAAGCTTCAAGGAAAGACATCCATTCATTCATCGACTTGAGCACAGCATCCCTGCATTCCCAGCACGTGGAGCTACACAGTCGAGTCGAAAGAATCGAAGTCAACCCCCATTAGAGCTTTCTGTTAGATAAACGATTTCACATTCGCTAAAGACCAAGGCCAATACGGAACTCAAGTGTGAATGCCAACTCGGATTTCCACGAAAAGCTAGATTAAAAAGCGCGCGTGGCGAGATTGCATAACCAGTACAAGAGCGTTGGCCGGAACGGAAGTTTTAGTTTTCTAGAATAGGTACTTTCTACAGTTTGAAAGATAGTTTCATACAGACGTTGCAATGGATTCAGAACTAGAATCGCTTTATCCTACAGACCACCCTCTACTCGAGCACATCACCGGCACGTATTCCCCACACAGTTTCAACATGACCTCCTGTCTACACTATCTGTCCCAAAACTACAACCACACAGCCTCCAACAGCTTTCAGGACATACTCTCACAAATCCCGTCGTATTGCCAGCAACTTCTTCTCGAGGCCGCTGCTATGGATACCCACGCTATTCACCCCGACTTGGAGGCCGCTAAAGCTTCCACCGTCATCCGAACTGTCCTCGGCATAGTGTACTCCCTAGTAATGGCGGTGTGCGGGTTTGGCAACTTGCTCCTCTTGCTCGTCATCTTCTGCTACAAGAAGAGCCGCAGCGCCACCAACATGTTGATCAGCAATCTCTGCTTCGCTGACTTCTGTGTGGCGGTGTTCTGTATCCCGCTACAGTTGGACTACTACGTGATCCGGAACCAGGACTGGATGTGGGGAGGCTCCATGTGTAAAGTGGTCTCCTTCATCCGGATGTTGAGCCTGTACGTCTCGACAAACACTCTTCTGGTCATCTCCATCGACAGGTCAGTTTTTTTACTCAGCCTATAGACATTATAGAGTAGTATCAGGTTAATAACATTAAGGATTGGGGGTCATGTGGCGTAACGGCAGAGTGCTCGACTCGGAACCAAGAGGTCCCGGGTTCGTGTCCTGCCATGTCACCGATCTTGTGTCCTTGGGAAAGGCATTTTACACGACTTTCCTCGCTTCGCTCAGGTGAAAAAAAAGTATTGTGTTGTACCTTATGTTGGTTGCGGCATAATATAAGTTGAAAAAAAACTTGAGTGTGCCGTCACCATTAATACATGTTGGAATATAAAAACATTAGGAATAAATCAATGATAAGATAATGATACTTTAAATCAACATAGCAAAGACAGCTCAGCTCAAATTTTCGGTTGCTATTACGTTAATCTTCTTCAGTGTGATGATCCAGTTTCGCCGAGGTACGAATAGTTACTGAATCATCACTGCTAAAGAAGGTGGATGAAAGAAGAAGAAGAAGGTCTCCCGTGATCTTATGCAGAGCGTAAGGTGGTGCCCATCTCCATTTCCGTAGTCCTTGGGCGACATACAGTTGTGCAGGGCACTACAGCAGGGAGCTTGTCCGCTGGTAGTGTTGTGTGTTTGACCTTCCCATACCCTGTCTCATATGTGCTGAGTGCTAAGCAGAGAAATAAGTGTGTACCATTTTCAAAGTCTTTGGTATGACCCGGCCGGGGTTTGAACTCATGACCTCCCGGTTACAAAGCGAGCACTCTACCAATTGCGCTATTGCACCGGTATATTGACGAAAGAGCAGCCGAGAATTTAAGCTGAACTGTCTTCGCTGTATTGATCAACACAAATAAGCTTTCATGCTAATATAAGAATAACGGAATGATGTATTATTAAAGAATAATGTGATTTGATTTTTTATGTGGTTGCCAAAGAAGTTTCGCTATCCCATTGAAGCCAGAATACTTGTCGAAGATTTTGTCTTAACTCTTCTAGTACAGTCATATTTCACCCTTTTCTATAACGTTATCTTCCAACACAGATGGACTTTAATGCTAATGCAATAAAAATGATTTACCAGACGCCATTTTAAAGATAATCAATATTATTTCACCTCTGAACGCAGATAAACTTTATAAATTTAGACAAGATATTATCCTTAACGGAACTTCGGTGCGTTTCTCAACTTTGTTGACATTTAAACCAGACAGACCATTATTAAGTTTAAAATCAATATTGCCGTTATTGCTTTATGACCAAGATTAAAACCATTAAGCGGAAGTCGAAATGCTTTGCAATGCTGAAATAAACATTTGATGTATTGCAGAAACAGTAATCAAAGGTTTTATGGATCAATTACGATTGAAGTAGTCCTAGAATTACCCACACGTTATCTAAATTTACATTAAACGACTAAGGAGACTGTAATGGTATCGATAATTACTGCTGATGCTGTGAAAATTACACGGTTGTAAAACGTGGGATATCTAGACTACATCACGCTTCTAGTAGCTACTGGTCAGGCCCATAGAAACTTCTCTAAGTGATAAAAACAGCTCTAAGTGATAAAATGTAGAACATAATGTATAGATGCTACCATAGAAAAATTACTGTCAGCTCAGACTGTGGACTAAAAAACAGTTACTCAGGCACCTTGATATCATTTTGGAAACTACCTTTCGTCTGTGACACTGGAGAGTTTTCAGAAAAGCAGGTTTATAACTATATTGATTGATTGATTGATTGATTGATTGATTGATTGATTGATTGATTGATTGATTGATTGATTGATTGATTGATTGATGAAAATAAGTGAAGACAAAATTTTTGAAAGTCCAAAACCGTTTCTAAAAGCATCCAGTTGCTTGAGTGGCTGGTTTGGCGTATCTCATTACCTGGGTGTCTAACCTTTACCGCGACGTTACATAAAGTCGACTTAAAAGTGTTTAAAAAAACAACTACCCATTATATAATTAATCTAAACCGCCTTTGCCGCTGGCGTAAGGTAACGATCTTGTTAGCAGCTCCATTCATGCGTATAGATGTGCTTTGATTGGAGGTGCTATCTAGGCCTATAGGTCTCTACGCAAATGTCAATAGTGCTGTACGGTAGTTCAAGCACGTTACTTGAACAATCTGGATTCTGGTTGAAAACGGTATAAGGATTATCGATTGAATATTGGCCCGAACATAAAACGCCAAGCAGTTACATCTGTATACATTTCTTATACCCAACTAGAAAAAGTAACATTTGCAAATGTATTATGTTAACCTTCGCATATGGTCTGCTCTGTTAATTCTTACTCAAACACATTCACATATATTGTGACAGGAATCTAAATCCCTCCTACTATAAAATTGCAACATTATGTAATCAGGTCGTTGGTCAGGTCAGGGGGTCACTGTTTGGAGGAGAAGAAGAAGAAGAAGAAACGTAACAAAAACAAAATGTTTTCCTTCGGTAAACATAACAAACACACAAGCCAGTTCTTATAACAACAGTGTTCTCCCAAAGCAGATATTTGGGCTTCGGCTTATTTTTGGCGTGTTTTGGGTGGTTTTTATCGGACTCTCTTTTTATGCAATGGCAGCTTCTTTTACACCAGCTACACGCCAGCTTGACGGGTGGTAAATGGTAACTCTGGAAAATGGATATTGTCTAGCCAATTTGATACTGTTTTCGCAGCCACCAAAATATCTGCCTGGAGATATGATAACAGTATTCAATTGAATGATATATAATAATTGCGCAAATGTGAAAGAAGATCTTGGAAGACCGCCAAAGAATTGTACTATTACTGGAGATTGCAGCTGCCGAAATATCTGCTTGGATATTAACAAGTGTTCAATTGAATGATATAAAAATTGCACTAAAGTGAACGCAATGTCTCTAGGAACACTTCCAAACAATTACACCATTACTAGGGATAGGAACACAGGCATTTTTGAAGTAGGGCGCCGAAAACACTGTTATCGAATGGTTGGAATTCACCGAACGTATATTCTTCTTACATTTTCTAGATGCCTGGTAGTGAGAAGACAGTTTAACGGTAAGAAGACGAGACGGAGCGTGGCTGTGGTGTTGGCCGTGGTTTGGACCGTCTCAGCCCTGGTAGCTCTCCCTTCGGCCCTCTACGCCAAGGTAGGAAAAATTGATATGAAGTAATTATATCATGCAAATATCCTATGGATTTTGTAATTAAAAAGGACAAATGATGAGTGTATCATCATCAGCAAGCTTTGTGGAAAAATTGGCTTCATGCCATTTACCAGGTTAAAGAATGGTTTATTTCTCTAAAACGACGTCCTGGTTGCGGCAGCTGTTACAGAGAGAGTTTACAGTAGTTACTGGATAATGGTGTTTTCCGTTAGTCAGTAGTTACTGGGTAACGGTGTTTACCGTTAGTCAGTAGTTACTGGATGTCAATAGTTACTGGATTATGGTGTTCACCGTTAGTCAATAGTTACTGGATTATGGTGTTCACCGTTAGTCAATAGTTACTGGATTATGATGTTCACCTTTAGTCAGAAGTTACTGTGATGAGTATGAGATGTCATCCCCACCTCGTTGTATCCGTATACGGCCGAATTGTCAGGCCTTTTTTACATGCATTAAAACATCATATATATTTGACACATGACATTATCACTAGTACTATGCCTAGCACGCCACGACGAACAAAAAGACTTGAAATTTCCGTACAATGTTTTGAAACGTTGTGTTAACTATGGCATCCCATTTCTACACAGACCCACCCTCAACGGAACAGTAACCACACGTCCTGTGTCCAGGCGTGGCCAGTGAGCCAGATATTTGCCTACAAGGCGTACTTCATGTTCCTGATGGTGGCTGAGTACGTGGTGCCGTCACTCTGCATGGCCCTGTGTCTGCTCTTCGTCTGGTGCAAGGTACGTACACATATCATAATATACTAGTACTGTAATACTACATTGTGTAGACATATATCCTTCCTAGACTTCGATGTATAATGCTTCTGTATGTAGTGTTTAAAAGTCTGCAGTTTAGCAGTAGTAGACTGATTTTTTTATACTTGCATAGCAAGAGGACAATACAGTCCGTTGTGCATTAATACACAAAGGGCAATTGATTTAGTCAAATATGATTCAAATTTAACTCAAATTCGACTCGTATTGAAATATAAAGTGTCAAAGTATCAAGTATAGGAGTGTCCAAAATCTGGTCAGATTGCTTCGGAGCTTCCGGTATTTGGGGGCTCTGGATATGTGATGGGGACTTGAAGAGGAATTCTGCACTGTAAAAGCACAAATACTAAAAACACGCGGACTATCATACCTCATTTTACCTCTGACTACTGTGGTGTTGACATGGGTAGAGATCTGGCTAAGACAGTAACCAAGACAAGTTTCTCTTCAAGCTAGTAGACACTTCGATTTCTTTTTCCGCCGCTCAGAACCTTTCAGCGTGCCACTAGGTTCTCTTCCAGTCCTCATCAATACACCGTCAACATACCTGTTTCCAAGTCATTTTTAAACAACAGCTTCTTTCCCCGGACTGCAAAATTATGGAACTCTCTTCCAAACAGCTGCTTTCCGTCCGATTACAATCTACAAACCTCCAAACATAGGTCCACCGCCATCTCCTGACATAACTACATTATACTCACTAAGTACCTCTAGCTCTAAGCCTAGAAGTGGCCAAAAATAATTGGCATTGCATTGAGCGACACCGTTAAAAAACATAAGGACAGATACCTCTTAACTACGTTGCTCTGGGCATCAAATTCTGTAGTTTAAGTTACAAGCACTAAGCCTAAAGGCAGCTCATGTTGTTCCTGCAGGTCTGGGGCCGCCGTTTCCCCGGCACTGAGAACGCGTCCATCCGCCGAGCGAGAGAGAAGTCCCGCAAGAAGACCATCCACCTGCTGATCCTGGTCATCATGTTCGTGGTGTGCTGGACGCCCTACTACACCTACAGCCTAGTCCGGGACTTCTTCGACGTTCTCCAGACCTACCACCTCAAGACAGACCTCTTCTACATCGCCGAGGTTTTTGCTAAGAGCAATAGCATGATCAACACCGTGGCTTACATAGTCTTCAACGAGAATATCATGATGTACGTGCGGAGCTTGGCCGGGTTCTTGCGGGCACACCTGGGGAGAAGGCGGAGGATCAGCCGGTACGGGTCCCAGCCCACTGTGAAGTCAAGCCTGCGGAGACGGCCGATGATGGTGGAGGTGGAGATGGCGGTGTTGCCGCCTGAGAACGGCAGCAGCCCGCGGGGGAAGGTGTACCTGTCCCCGGTCCGCACCACCGCGTGTAGCGTCTACTCTACCCCGGTACACCGAAGAAACGTACCGGCAGTGGCCTCTGATACTCGCCTCTGAGTGCATTAGTTTGGATGAGAAAATTAACTAACCAATCAACCCACAAACGCCTCAAAATTTGTTTTATTCTAACTTCTAAACAAAGTATATACCTCTGGCATTATTACCTAGAATCAGATGTTCTTTTTCGGGGGTCTAATTTACCCAATTCATGTTGAAAACAGAACCGCATGTAGTTCCAAGGACTTTATTTATTTAAAAGAATTGTTTAAAAAATGTTAATATTTCCTGAAGAAAGAGCAATTGTCTTTTGACCATCACAAAAAAATCCATGTATATAGACACTGCCTTTTGTTTGAAATAAATCTATGACAAAGCAAAAAAAAGCCACACCTTACAAACTAAGAGCAATGGCATCTTAAGCTTGCTTGATGTAATTAGTATTTTTTTCTTCTCGTTCTACTGTCATCAAGTTGAATTCACTTTCCTAAGCAAATGTATGAAAACATACCTTAAAAGTTTATCGCAACGAGCAATAGTGACTGGCGTGTTAAAAAGCCGCAGTCACATCGTTCCACGTCATAACATGTTTGTGCAGCCAGACTATAACCGACTCTTTGCAAGAATCTTTGACAACCGCTTCCGTCTCAAGCTGAATTCTGTACGGCACATGTACAATCATGAACGTTCCACTGCTTTTATACTGCAAATTCTTTTTAGACTAGAAGAAATCGCTCTTGATCAGGCATTGGTCAATCTCATCAACGAGTTCGGTGGAGCACAAATCCTTTCCCGGCAGCGTAGCTCGTCAAATGCCGCTGAGCTGCCAAAACATTTACGGGATCAAATTAACCATGGTCCACTTGAAAGTGTTGGTGGTAAAGAATTATGTAATAAGGAAAGAGGATTTTTTTTCATTCTCTTTCTTTCTTTAAGAGGATGATGTTTCATTCTTTTGCCAAAACTGTTTTCGTAAAATAAAACGGACTGCTTTTGACCATCGCTAACATTTACTGAACATGGGATTTTTTCTTGATTTTTTCTATCTGAATAAACACAAATAAAACTAAAAATATGTTAATGCAACACATTACAGCCTTTGTCTAAAAGACCTGCTAGTGTTTAAAGAGACATAATGATTTGCTGCAAATTGAGTTAAACTTCTACAGAATCTGATACATTTCTACTGCTGCGGGAATAAAATTAGACATATTTTACGAAACAACACCGTTTCAATACAGAAACATGCAGTTAGACAGCCTTAGCTGGTGTACTATCCTCCGTATACTTTGTTTCCGCGCCGACTGACCGACATCAGAAGCCGGCGAAAACTACGTAGGATGGCTCACAAGCAAAGACAGACCAAAGAGGCACCTGGAAAGCCCACTGGTCCAATTTATAAGCAATTAAGAATACGTCCGGCACTGTCGTCAGAAAGCGTAAATCAAAGGCCTGAGATAGGACCACGCAGTGTGATCTCCAAAGGGCAGAGTATTATGTAAAGGCCCCCTCCCACTATCAAGGGAGCCTCATCAAAATGGCGGCTATTTCAAAAGAACAAAGGTGAATCTCCTAAGGTCTTTGAAGCTTCTTATGTCCTGTTGACGTGCTGCGAAGACACGATAAGGCATCAGATATGTGTGATCGCCAAAGGCCGAAGTATTGTATAAAGCCCTCCTCCCCACACTACCAACAATCCCTCATCAAAATGGCGGCGATTGCAAAAGAACAAGGTGAATTGCCTAAAGGTCTTTGAGGCTTCTTATGTTCGGTTGTCGTTCTGCGAAGACACGATAAGAAATCTTGACAACCACCTGTAGTGTTGCAGTCATGCATATGACTCTCTGTAACGAATCTATGATGTAGAGCTGAATTAAGAGGAAAGACTTAAAGGAAACGTCAAAGTGCTTTTAAGGCCATCGAACTAGATTTTCAAAGTCAATGCTCGGTTGTTTCTTTGAAATGCAGTAAGATAAACTCTATTTGTGAGGCAACGATTCGATTTTGCTGACAAAAAAACGGCTACGCACTTCCAATGACATTATTACTTCGTATCGCAGGCTGGTTTGAGCAAGGACATTATAAATTCTGGATCAAGGACATTGTACAGTCTGTATTATACATTCTGTATAATGTCATTGGTTTGAGTTATGGTGATACCAAAATATAAAGGGAGTCACGTAGCTCGTTCATAGTGTTGGCTACTTGAAAGGCTTCAAGCATGAAATGATAACAAAAATGCGCCAAGAAATGGCAGTAAATGTCAATTCCGGACGGACTATATACTTCATACAGAATATGGTTTTGATTTGCCACCCTGAAATTGCATTGGAAGCACATGCCTTTGAGGAAATCTTTAAAAAGCACCAAGTACACCAACACATAGGCTGGTTCTGGTTGACTGTAAAATTTCATAGTTCTCCTAAATAAAAGGATCGGTAGGTTCTAAAAAGAGGGGGCATATGGGGACGTATGCTAACGCACTCATACCTTCAGCTTTGCACAGGCACTGAACTATTTTTGATACACTATAGCATGGTAAGGATTAAAAGAGCATAATGCTTACGTTAATACTTCACCGATAAAGGTAATAATTGGGTGCTTTGGGACAGAAAATGTATAAAACAAGTTTAACAAATTTCTTCAAGTTCGTATTGATCTTAATCTATGGGTAGATGTTCTTTTTTGGGGCCCGATCTGTCAGTATACTAGGCTCAAAAGAAAAGAAAAAAGAAAAGAATTTTAAGATGAAAACTATTTCGAAGTTTTAATCTATCTCATACAACTTTTACAGGCTATATTATAGTGATATGCTGCAAAATTAGGTGTTTTGTAATTTTTTTGGAAATTTTGTAAATTTTCGACAGGATGTCTTTAAACACAAATACATGTATATATCTAGGGCGCAAATCTTTTACGTAATACAAACAGACAGCCGCTCTTCCACCAAATTGTTTCTAAATGATCTCCTCCTGGTTTGATGAAGCATCCTTTTGATTCAACCGAAGTCACTTCTTTCATGTCGATCTCTTTGAAGTCGATCAAATTATGTCAATGATATCACATCCTCTGTTCCCATTACCAATTTCTTTGAAACCATCTTTAATGCTTACGACATTAGTTATGTAAGATAGGACCACGCAGTGTGATCGCCTAAGGGTGTTGTGTGAAAGCCCCCCTCCCACTACCAACCGCACCTCGTCAAAATGGCGGAGATTACAAAAGAACGAAGGTGAATCCCCTAAGCTCTTTGACGCTTCCTGTGTTCGGTTGACGTGCTGCGAAGACACGATAAGAAATTTTGACAACTACCTGTAGTGTTGCAGTCATGCATATGAGTTTCCGTAACGATTAGATGATGTAGAGGTGAGTTAAGGTGAAAGATTCAAAGGAAAAACCTCACGGGCATTCAAAGTGCTTTTGAGTCCATCAAACTGGATTTTCAAAGTCAATTTCGAATGTTTCTTTCGAGTGCAGTAGGATACTAAACCTTGTCCTGTAGCATATTTGTGAGGCAACAATGGAAAACGGCTACTTACTTCGTATCGCAGGCTGGTTTGAGTTATCTATTGGTGATACCAAAGTCTATAAAGGGACTCACGTAGCTCGTTCATAGTGTTGGCTATTTGAAAGGCTTCAAGCATGAAATAATGACGAAGATGCACCATGAAATGGTTGTAAATGTCAATTCTAGACAGATTATCTCATCCAATGTCGTTTCGCTTTGCCACTCTGAAATTGCATTTGATGCATATGCCTTAAGTTTGAAGAAATCTTTAAAAAGATGCAAACACCTAGGATGGTTCTTGTTGGCTGTAACAGTTCATAGTTGGATAAACGGATTGGTAGGATATAAAGAGAAGGGACATCTGGAGGTGCATGCTAACGCACTCATACCTTCAGCTTTGCACAGGCCCTCAACTACATCTGATTCACTTTGGCATGGCGAGGATTAAAAGAACGTAATTGTTAGGCTGGTTCACATCGATTCTTCACTGATAAAGGTAATAATTGGGTGCTTTGGGACGGAAAGCACGTTTAACAAATCTCTTTTAGTACCTATTTATCTTAATCTATAGATTAATGTTAATTTTTAGAGGTCCGTTCCGTCAATTAATATTGTACGCGGTAAAGTTAACTGCGGATTAATAAAAAAAGTTTGAATTGCAAGCCATGAATAACGATTTGAGCAGAACATCATCTTCACACAGCCGATCTTGCTTTTCTTTTTTTCGCCCTAGCATTAAATTTGTAATCTACAGCGGAAGCCACCCTTACATTTAACGTGCTGTGGCTCTATTTTGGCCTCAAAAGAAAAGAATAAATAAAGAATTTCAAAATTAAAACTATGTCTTGTAATCTATTCCATCGAAATTCTACTGGCAGTAATTTAATGAGAGGTGACGAGATTTTGTAAATTTTGTAGATTTTTATCAGAATGTTTTCCTACACAGTAAATTTAATATATGTATCTAGGTCAGATGCGTCTGGGCATTACGAAGCACCCACTAGATTTCTTTCATGTTGATTTCTTTGAAGTCGACCAAAACATCTCAAAGACGTCACGTTCTCTTTGCCAATTACTATTTTCTTTGAAACCATCTTTATGCTTACGGCATTTATTAGGTTGAATATTTTATCAAAAATGCCTTGAAGTGGTCATATATTTTTGCATTGAGCAACACCGTTAAAACAAACAACAAAAGAAAGTCAGAACATAGAAGTTTCCAACGGATGGATAAAGCAATGACGTGCACCCAAAATTATGAACATTTACTGTATATATCTCTCTATATATATATTTATCGTACATCGTGTACATAGATGTACATAGTTTACCATGTCGAAGTAAATGCCTTAGAAAGAGGTTCATTTAACTTCATACCTGTCATCATGTATACATAACGTAAGAAAAAAAAACTATTTATGAATATTTTCTGAATACGACGTTACTCCTTGATACAGTGATCCATTTGTATATAATGTATGGATGAAGTATGTATCATATCTGTGTGAGGGCAGGCCCCGTTGAGTAACGTCGTCATAGTTAATGCGAGATAATGTGCTTCAGCTCAAGCAGTGAAAAATACGCCTTGGCGTAAGGTGTAATTTAGATGGCTGGTAGGAGGTTTGAAAACCCTACACCTGGTGGAGGTATCAATCATATACGCTACGTGCTTCTTCTTGACATCTTTAAACTATCAATCAAAACTCTTACTTAGGCAAAACTTTTTCAGCCATTTCCTATTCTGCCTACTTGCCAAAGGGATTATAAAACCCCTGTCACACATTCAGAACCTTCCCCCGAGCACCAACCATCGAACCAAGGTTGGAAAAGCCTCACACCTTATGGAGGTATCAATCATATACACTACCTGCTTCTTCTTACCATCTTTAAACTATCCATCAACCTCTTACTTAGGCATAACATGTTCAACCATCTGCCTGCCTGCCAAAGGGATTTCAACCCTTGTCACAAATTCAACTTTCAGAACTTCCCCCGACCACCAACCAACCAAGGTTGGCTGAAGTTCGGTAGCAGTTTGTAATAGTAATTTACATTAACAACATACCATTTTTTCAACCATTTCCTATTCTGCCTACCTGCCAAAGGGATTATAAGACCCCTGTCACACATTCAGAACCTTCCCCCGACCACCAACCAACGAACCAAGGTTGGAAAGCCTCACACTCTGTGGAGGTATCAATCATAAACACTACATGCTTCTTCTCACCATCTTAAATCCATCAACCTCTTACTTAGGCATAACATTTTCAACCATGTGCCTGCCTACCAAAGGAATTAAGCCCCTGTCACACATCCAACTTTCAGAACTTCCCCCGACCATCAACCAAGGTTTGCTGAAGTTCGGGAGCAGTATGACCAGGTTAAGAATACTTCTGCCCGTCGAAATCGAATCAATTTGGAGTTAAATTTGAGTCAAAATTGACACATTCGGCTGACCTCACTGAACACCAGCCAAACACAACCGACCATGCTACAACAATGGTTGGGGAGAGGAGGGGACATCTAATCTCCAAGCAATATCCAAGGCAGTATCCATTGGCCTTCATACTGTCTTGCCTGCGTGGAATCTTTTTGGAGATTAGGGATTTCGGCAGTATTCGGGAGGCTAGATTTGCTATTATAATAGTCTATGTGTGACATTGATTGGCCGACTATGGTGTCATCTGCCCGAAGAAATCTGCTTGGAGTTTGGGCATATGTGTGTGGCAAAACGCTTATTTTTCAAACAGAGCTAGAAATGGCTGTAATTTGCATAACGACATATGGGAAGCGTTGGTTGAATAGTGACGTAACAATAATGTCATTTTAGAAATAATTTAGATATTTAGATAATTGTCTTACGTCAGTTCCTACTGTGTTTACTTGTCAATACATGTTGTTAATTATCATCATAATTATTGTTTACAACGTCGGATTCACTTTGATCTTCTGTGTATTTTCACATTACTGCTATATATATCCTGGAGTAATTATTGTTGTTGTCCCGTATGAAAATTAATTGCCTGTGCTTTTGTTTTGAAGACATTTATGCAGCGGTATATTAAAGCTGTTCTTTGTAATCAATTAATCTACATAGAAAAATAAATATATATAGTTATGTTCTGCAACAATCGTTGCTTATGTGGTCTTGAATTGACATAACTAATAGTGATTCATATATTATTCGTAATACTTGTGAGTGTTTCGCGTGCTTTTCTTGAAAATGTATTAGTTTTGTATATGGTGACAGAAACTAGGGACCATGAAGACTCTTGAAGCGTTTGTAAAATAATAAATTGTACTTGAGCTGTATACATAGCTATATAGCTTAATCATACATGTACGTACGCATACGCTGTTTAAGTGCGCCTTTAGTCGTTAGATTTAATTAATATATACTTATTTCTAACCTTGGATTTGTGGAGGTATTTATCATAGACCGAATGAAATTGTTTAATAGAGCGCAATCTAGATCTGTTAAGACAAGGGAGGCAGGTCCCTTCTTTGAGTGAAGAACTCCCGCTTATAATGATGGTGATAATAATAATAATAATAAAGATTTTCATTGATAATTGTTTTAACAATTATCTGTGAAAATCTATTGATTTATAGATTTGATGTGTAAAGAATGAACTGTACTGTAAATCGACATAGTGATGCACAGTTTCAATAAACGTTTTGTTTAAGGGTGACAAACGTGTATTTTTGTGTGGTACATCCATGCTGTGAATTGTGAGTCAAAGGGTAAGGCGGCTTGTCCTTAAATAACATGCCAGGATGTGAGTTGACTTCGTCCCCCTTTGAAGCCATCCGTTACAATGCTTCAATAGGCCATACGCGTGAATTGATCGCACGACATGAACTGTATGCTTTTCAATTCATTCGTCCTTGTTACAGTGTCAGCAACCTGTTGTAAAGCAATTATGAGAGCATCACACGAGCACTTTGTAAGCGGTAAAACGTTAGCCAGACGGAGGTAACTTCCACCCCGCCATATGCTACATATGCATTATACAGTCGGCATGTTCAGCAGGGGATTATCAAGCAGTGGTAGCAGATGGTAGAAGGTAAAATAGTATATCGGGCAAAGCCATTATGAAGGTACTCATCCGAAGACGGTTATTGGTCTTTTCAAGTATTTAACCTTCTTGGTCTTTTTGTTGCCGTTATACAAAATGAAATGGCAAAGTAAGAACGTACGTATCTGAAGCTTCGGTATAGCATTAGAAGTACTGTAAGTCTAGAGGGAGATTCACAGAAGAGGCCTGTAGCTAGAAAATGAGAAACGTAGCCCACACTGTAATACTTTGGCCATAAAATCATACTTTGATGTCTCCTGATCATTTAAGGTATGGTGCTGTACTGTCACTAGGATATAATTGAAAATAGTGGTCCTATGATCCTTTATGCAAATTCATGCAAATTAGGCAAATATACCTCACAGCCAATCACAGACCGTGCTATGATGCTGGCCTCACCCACAGTTATGAGGTCATTTATTTGCCCAAGTCGCAGTTACGGCAAGAGTCGAGTCAAGCATCCCCGGACTCAAGTCACACCGACCTCACAAAGGTAATGTCATTAAATCCTTATCAATATCTTCATAAGTAATTCATATCATTTAAATCATGTGAATTATGTAATTGTGTTATGGAGTTCCATATAAGGTTTGTAAGTTGAAAAAATGTAACCTTGAATCAAATCATAAGTGAAACTTCCAGTCTTGATTTAGCCGCCATATTGTGTCACTGTGACGGGCTGAAGTTTTAGATATAAAATGAACAGAAAGAACTGGGACGGGGGACGTTACGTACTTTTAAAACTTTTCAAGCATTTCTATACATCTACCACTCTCTATATCTGTGTCTGAAAATACTCAACAAGAACCCCTTTAGTGTTAACAAGTAACATCTGGGATGTTAATATCTCCGGGCTTTTTATTGTATATTTTCATATATTGTTTGTTATGTATAGTTGATGGTGTTAAATTTAAGTGTTAGATTTAGCTTTATATGTGTGGTTAACACAGGTTAATATTTTCATCTGCAGCTTTTAACATGTACCCACGAAATTCTATTTAATCTGTCGCAAGGAACTCGTAGTGAAACAGGAACGTTTAAATCAGACGTTAAATTAATGGATAATCAGTTTCTTCCCTGTTTACCACTAAGTAAAGGTCTGGTATAGCGTATATCAAAGCTATCAGCGTTAAACGTCGTTTACGGAACGATTATATGGCTCGACAAAAAAACAGTGAATGTCGTATGAACAAATAAAGTTGTTCTGCTTTTCTTGAACTTCTCTCTTTCAACATTTTGTGTGTTCCTTTTTTTATACTTCCCATTTGGTTCTTTTCTTAGAGACTTGGTTAAATGTAATTATATCAATTAATTGCATATTAATTCATAGTCTCAAAGCCTTTGACGCACCAATGATCCTACAAGTTGTATCCAGGCACAGTCAGACGCTACCATGGCGGACGCCGGAGCCTCTTACCCTCCCCCAGCTTACACTGACAAGGGTGGTGAGCAGCAGCCGCAACAGGCAGAGGTATGGCTTCCAATCGCAACAGTACGGACAGTACCCCCCTCAACAGGGACACAACCCCCCTCAACAGAGGCAGTACCCTCTCAGGTGAAGTACACCCCACAAGGGCAGTCCCCAGGGAAAGGGGGATACGTGCAGATGGAAACTACTACCGTGGCCATGACAGAGGTAAGAACGAATCCACATTATGATGAAAAGACAAATTTCGTGAACAAGGCTGACAGTCAGCAGGAATTTTAGTAAGTCCCAATTCACTTATAAGTATTGGAACATAATGTATTATAACAACCCAGACTTTCATGCTAAGATGAAACATTTTTTGATTTTGTAGCAAGCGACCATGAGGGAGGTGCAGAGCCGGACCCGGGTTGATGACTACATGTGCCTGTCGATCTTCACCCTCCTGTGCTGCTGCCTGCCGCTCGGCATCGCGGCCTTCGCCAAGTCCTGCGATGTAAGGCCACAGTGCACAGTATCTATGAAACCCGTAGTCAAAAGAAGTCCGGGCACAACAGTAGTGCGGCACAGATTCTTTCGTGCAGGAAAGCTTTGCTGAATTGTAGAGGAACGCATTGGGTTTAAAACCGTATAATTTGAGTTAATTATCGGCTGGGGTCGATTCACACCTGGATCCTGTTACGACCTAGTACTGTGCGTCGTCTGCACCCCCCCCCCCGGCAAAGCGTCATTGAAAAGTGTTTTTATGGGAAAACGCGCCGGCAAACTTGGGCTGATTTTCACATATTTTGAAGGTAGTTCCCTAACCCTAAACATACACGTGTATTACCTGCTACCGTAAGGAAATTTTATGGGCAGGGGGGCAGGTCATCTCATACCGCTGCCACCAGTGTAATGCATGCAGCATGGTCTTTGTCTGGTCCTTCTGAGACGTTAAAGTGCGTACGCGTGTATCTTTTAACACACATTTAATCACTCGTAAAGGTACACGCCAGCGAAGAACATTTTTAATGTCAAATAACAGATTTTAGCGCACATTTAGTGATAAACATACAGATTTAATGATAAACAGATTTCCACAGTAGGGATAACATGTATACGGTCATGGTAATAGCGCGGAGAAACTAGTGGAATATAGGTTATAACAGTATGCAATCCGTATGTAAATTAGTGTATTTTTTTTTACCTTATTTGTTTGTTGTTGAACTAACTGTTTATCTGCTGGTATTTCAGACGCAGGACGCTAACAATGCAGGGGACATCAACAGGGCCCAGGCCGCGTCCAACAGCGCCAAACGGCTCAACTACTGTGCGCTGGGCCTGGGCATCGTCTTCTGGGTCATCGGAGTCGTTTGGGAAGTTCAGGCCTTCTCAGTCTAAAAATCGTCTGGTAGCTAGGAATTACTGGTTCACTGTACACTGTAGGTAGGCGTGACTGGTTCACTGTCCACTGTAGCGAGGTATTACTGGTTAACTGTAAACTGAGGCTATGTGTTAATGGTTCACTTTGCACTGAAGCTAGGTGTTACTGGTTCACTGTACACTGTACACTGACGCTAGGACAGGCTGCTTATTAGGCTAGGTGTTACTGTTGGCTTCGTCTTAGATGCATGCTGTTCACGAGCGGATTGAGCCGTTAGATCTGATTGTTCATTTATTTCTAACTTTACATTTGTGGACGTATTCACCATAGACCGAAATAAATTGTCAATAGAGCGCACTCTATTAAGACAGGCCTCTTCTTTAAGTAAAGAATACGTGGATGATGATGGTAACCACTTCGTGGTGTAGTGAAGCCATAATCAGAAACGTAGCCCATACTGTACATGCTTTGGCTCAGCCATAAAATCATACCTTGATGTCTCCTGATCACTTTAAGGTATGATGTGGTCAGGTCGACCAGATGGGACAGAGCGGCTCCATGACCATTGTATACAAATTTACGCAAATTAGGCAAATATACCTTAGATATGTGACGAAACATGAAAACAGATAAAATGACAAAGTCGAGTCTAGCATCACTTACCCGGACCCAAGTCACATCGACCTGCCAAGGTAATGTCATCTAATTTCATATCAATATCTTCATTATAAGTATTTCATATCATTTATATCATTTGAATTATGTCAGTGGAGTCCAAAAACGATTGTGAGTTAGAAAAGAAATTACCTTGAATCAAATCATAAGTGATTTAGCCACCATATTGTGTTACTGTGACGGGTAAAAGTTTTAGATATAAAATGAACATAAAGAACTGGGACGGGGACGTTACGTACTTTTAAAACTTTTAAAGCATTTCTATACATCTACCACTCTCTGTATCTTTGTCTGAAAATGGTCAACAGGTAACCTTTTTTTTAGTGTAAACAAGTAAAATATGAGATTTTAATACCTCCGGGCTTTTTATTGTATATTTTCATATCTCGTTTGTTATGTATAGTTGATGGTGTTAAATTTTAAGTGTTAGATTTAGGTGCGGTTAACACAGGTTAGCATTTTCATCTGCAGCTTGTAACATGTACCCACGAACTTATGAAATTCTATTTAATCTGCCGCAAGGAACTCGTAGTGAAACCGGAACCGTTAAATCAGACGTTAAAATAATGGATATTATCAGTTTCCCTGTAAAGGTGTGGTATAGCGTATATCAAAGCTATCAGCGTTAAACGTCGTTTACGGAACGATCATATGGCTCGACAAAAAACAGTGAATTTCGTATGAACAAATAAAGTTGTTCTGCTTTTCTTGCACTTCTCCCATACGTATAACCTTTCTGCCTCCCAGGACGGTATTTAACATTTGTGTGTTCCTTTTTACTTCCCATTTGGTTCTTTTCTTAGAGACTTGGTTAAATAAATTATTTCAATTAATTACATATTAATTGATAGTCTCAAAGCCTTTGACGTACCAATGATCCTACAAGTTGTATCCAAGCACAGTCAAACGCTACCATGGCGGACGCCGGAGCTTTTTACCCTCCCCCAGCTTACACGGACAAGAGTGGTGAGCAGCAGCCGCAACAGGCAGAGGTATGGCTTCCAACCGCAGCAGTAAGGACAGTACCCCCCTCAACAGGGACAGTACCCCCCTCAACAGAGGCAGTACCCCCCTCAACAGGGGCAGTACCCTCTCAGGTGAAGTACACCCCACAAGGGCAGTCCCCAGGGAAAGGGGGATACGTGCAGATGGAAACTACTACCGTGGCCATGACAGAGGTAAGAACGAATCGAACAATTTTTTTGTTACCATGAGGACAGACGTCTGGTCCATGTCATTGACTTTTTGAACGGAAGAAGAGGAAGAGACCGAGCAAGAACAATATCTTTTCCTTCGGTGAACATAAAACACATTATCATCAAAAGGCAAATTTCGTGAACAAGGCTAACAGCAGAAATTTTAGTAAGTCCCAATTCACTTATAAGTGTTGGAACATAATGTATTATAACATATTATAACATATGGACTTTAATGCTAAGATGAAACATTTTTGATTTTGTAGCAGCCGACAACGATGGTGGTGCACACCCGGGCTAATGACTACATGTGCCTGTCGCTCTTCACCCTCCTGTGCTTCTTCCCGCCGCTCGGCATCGCTGCCTGCGTCAGGTCCTGCCAGGTAAGGTCACGGTGCACAGTATCTATGGGCGAACCCTGTAGTCAAAAGTAGTCCGGGCACAACAGTAGTGCGGCACAGATTCTTTCGTGCATGCAGGATAGCGAGGTGAAAACTATGTTGAATTGTAGAGGAATGCATTGGGTTCAAGACCGTATAATTTGAATTATCTTCTGGGGTCAATTCGCACCTGGATCCTATTACGACCTAGCTAGTGTATTTCGTACCTTGTTTGTTTGTTTGTTTGTTGTGGAACTAATTGTTTATCTGATTGTATTTCAGACGCAGGACGCTAACAATGCTGGAGACATCAACAGGGCCCAGGCCGCGTCCTACAGCGCCAAACACCTGAACTACTGGGCGCTGCGCGTGGGCATCGTCTTATGGGTCTATGCAGTCCTTTGGACCATTCTGTCCTTCTCAGTCAAAAAATCGGCTGGTATACCGTAGCTAGGTATCACTGGTTCACTGTACACTGTACGTAGGCGTGACTGGTTCACTGTGCACTGTAGCGAGGTATTACTGGTTCAATGTAAACTGAGGCTATATGTGTTACTGGTTCACTTTGCACTGAAGCTAGTTGTTACTGGTTCACTGTACACTGAAGCTAGGTGTTACTGGTTCACCTTACACTGTACACTGAAGCTAGGGCAGACTAGGCCAGGTCTTACTGTTGGCTTCATCTTAGATGCACGGTGTTCACGTGCGGATTGGGCCGTTAGATTTAATTGTTCATTTATTTCTAACTTTTAGATTTGTGGAAGTATTCATCATAGACCGAAATAAATTGTCAATAGAGCGTTACGTTATCTATTAAGACAGGCCCCTTCTTTAAGTGAAGAACGCCCGTGGATGATGATGGTAAGAATAAAATTGGTGATTTTCACAGATGGACTCAGTGGTACATCTATGTTGTGTGACATAGGTCTAAAGTAAAAGCGACTTGTTTTAGAGAACGTTAAATGCCAGAATCGGTCTTTATATAATCTCTTTATATTCCTTCTTCCCGCCCTTCTCGCCCTTCCTCCATCTTCCCCCTTTCTTATGTTTCCTTTTCATATGGCTTCCTTCCTCCCATATTTCCCAGAACAACGCCCAGTAGACTATGAACTGACAAACATATGCATGACCGCTAGTGACCCCAGCAGCCAACATCAAGAGTCACGAAAACAAGTGTGTCCTACACCAGATGAGACAAGCAACCTGATTGGTCAGACAACACTGAGCTCTTCAAACGCTTAAATCACGAGAAAAAGACAAGGGCAACATGATTTTAAGAGGAAAAAGTAAAGTCTAATCTCAAATTAGACTCGAGCCTGCTGTCTTAATTTTCACAATTTCTGTTGATGTCAGTGTGTTTCCAGCTTTTAAACAAAAACTGGTAAGATGTCATGTTTTGGAATCTCTACCTCCTTAATTGCACTTATTTCCAATGGAGTATTGTTGATTCAAATTACTTTGTAAAGATATGACCAAAAAAATTCACTTTTTGTATCGTCCTAATGCTGCATAATGAAGAAGCTCACAGCCAATCACAGACCGTGTTGTTGTCGCTGGCCGCACCCTAAGCACTGACGTCATTTATTTGCCCTTCCCGCGGTTACGGACTGAGAGTCGAGTCAAGCATCACGAGACTTACCCGGTCACACCGACCTTACAACTTACAAGGTACATCTGATTTCATACTAATATCTACTTTAAGTATTCCATATTACTTAAATCATTTGAACCATGCATATTGAGTTGTATATACGGATCGTGAATTGGCAAAATCTAACCTTAAATCAAATCATAGGTGGAACATCCAGTTAATTTAGCCGCCATATTGTGACACTGTGACGGACAAACGATTTAGACATAAAATGGACATAAAGAACGAGGGGGGGTATGCTTCGAACTTTCAAAACTTTTTAAAAACACTTTTGTACAGCTACTACTCTCTGTACTTGTGTCTAAAATGGTCAATATGAACCTTTTTATCGTTAAAAACAGAAAAAATACGCAGCAGATTTGCCCTTGATAAGAGGGTAATCGTAAAACACCAACTGTTCATGTATTTATGTTTATGTCCTACCTATATATACACACCACCAAATGTAAGCTAACAGACCTCTTGTCTTGAGACACTTTTGAAAACAATTAGTTAAAAGATTTACTGCATTTTTTTTAACAGTTTACTTGATTTGTTTGCTATAAAATGTGCCCGCAGTCGGGCTAAAGCAGCACGTAGCTCAGGTCATTTTGAGGTCATACTGCGAACAAACAGCAGTGTTCACCAATTATTAACCACAGAGTAAAGGTGTGACGTGCTTATATAGCAAAGTAAGGTCGCTCCAGAGAGCACTAAGCACACAATTTGACAACAGTATAGTTAAAACATTGAACGGGATACAAACCCATTCTTTTGTGTGTTTCTTGGTGTATGTAAGATACAATGTACTACGTACAATGTCGTGCTGCATACGTAGGTACAAAAACGCCCCAGGTCATTATATTGCACGTATGGGCGCGTCTGTCAAGTTCTCCTATTTACCACAGTAAATATAATATGTACATATATAATACCAGCTCAGAAAAGAAGAAGAAATAGTCATGCCTTCAAGTACCAGAGTTATCAACCAAGGATTGAGGTGTTCAAAAACTCATTCTTTCCTAGAACTATCGCAGAGTGGAACTCGCTGTCACCAAGTACATTAGGGACATTATCACAACATCGGTGGCATGTCAGGACTCGAACTCGGGATCTCTTGGTTCAAACTCGAATACTCTGCCGTTGCGCAACGCGATCTCGCGATAAATTTGTGAATCCTACAATTTGTATCCATGCACAGTCAGACGCTACCATGGCGGACGCCGGAGCCTCTTACCCTCCCCCAGCTTACACTGACAAGGGTGGTGAGCAGCAGCCGCAACAGCCGCAACAGCAGGGGTATGGCTTCCAGCCGCAGCAGTACGGACAGTACCCCCCTCAACAGGGACAGTACCCCCCACAACAGGGCCAGTACCTAGCGCAAGCGGGGTACCCGGCGCAAGGGGGGTACGTGCACATGGGGACTACCGTGGCCGTGACAGGGGTAAGAACGAATCCAACTGTTTGATGATGTTGTTAACTAACAGTGATGCTAACTTATCTTTAACAGGCCTAGCTATATGACCTCCTTACAGAAGACTTAAAACAATAAAGGTAACATTTGCGAAGCAAATAAATACATACTGTTTAAATTAACCTGGTAACAAACTCGGTTTTGCTACATAATGTAACCCAACACCACAGTTTGTCTGCTACAGCACCAGTTACCATGGTGACAGACGTCTGGTCCAGGTCATTGACTTTCTTTGTTTGGAACGGAAGAAAAAGAAGAAACCCAGCAATAGTAATATGTTTTCCTTCGGCAAAGGGAAGCATAAAACACATGCATTCGTGACGAAAGGTTCAAAATTCCGTGAACAAGGCTGATGGAGTTAGTTGAAAATTCATGACCGTTCATGCTAAGAAAATTCATGAACTTTCATGCCAATGAACTTTCATGCTAAGAAAAACATTTTTTTGATTCTGTAGCAGCCGACCATGATGATGGTGCAGAGCCGGGCTAATGACTACATGGGGCTGTCCATCTTCACTCTCTTGTGCTGCTGCCTGCCGCTCGGCATCGCGGCCATCGTCAGCTCCTGCGAGGTAAGGAAACGTCATGGGGGAGGGGGGCAAGTCATCCCACACCGCTGCCACCAGTGTAATGTAGTAGGGTTTTCGTCTGCTCCTTCTGAGATTTTACATTTCGTGCGCGTCAATCCTACCATGAAATTCTACAAGTATCTTTGAGCACACATTTGATCATTCGTAAAGGTACACGCCAGCGAAGACATGGAACGTTTGAGCATCTTTAAGGTGTGCATAAATGCAGATTTAGTGATGAACATAGATATAGATTTATATAATTTATATATGTTTATCTGTTTACAAACAATAGTGATAACATGTATACGATCTTACCTTATTTGTTTGTTTGTTTAATTGAGTGTTAATATGTTTTCGTATCAGAGGCAGGACGCTAACAATGCTGGGGCATCAACAGAGCCCAGACAGCGTCCGTCCGTTTTGTTTGTTCGTTCTTTAGATTGAGTGTTTATCTATTTGTTTATCAGACGCAGGACGCAAACAATGCTGGAGACATCAACAGGGCCCAGTCCGCGTCAAACCGCGCCAAACTGCTCAACTACTGGGCGCTGGGCCTTGGCATCTTCTTCTGGGTCATCGGGGTCATCCTCATCATCCTGTACTTCGTCTTGTTCGCCTCCATATGGTGGGGCTGAAGGTCAAACATGACCGGTTGTCGCCTTCGTAATTTGGTATCCAGTCTATCGTGGTTGGGACAGGCTGTCTTCGGGGCTCTAATAGCTTTCCCGGTAGGAGTGTTACGCCTGTAGGAGCTTTGCTAGTAGAGATTGGCACGCCGGGAGTTGATTTGCCCCACCATAGATAGACAGGATAGTCAAGGTGAAGGTCACATATGACAAATATCAAAGTTCTGTATTCACAACCATTTGTTCACATTCAAGAGCCGACGTTTCAACGATGACATGTCTGGGTCATTGCCTTAAAGAAGATTAAGGCAATAATCACTGGTTTCACTGTGCACTGAATCTAGGTTTTTCTGGTTCACTGTGCACTGAAGCTTGGCGTTACTGATTCGCTGTGTTCTGGCACTAGATGTTACTGGTTCACTGTCCTTTGAAGCTAGGTGCTACTGATTCACTGTCCTTTGAAGCTAGGTGTTACTGGTTCACTGTGAACTGAGGCAAGGTGTAACTGGTATACTGTGAACTGAGGCTAAGTGTAACTGGTTCACTGTGCACTGAAGCTAGGTATTACAGGTTCACTGTGCACTTAAGCTAGGTATTACAGGTTCACTGTGCACTTAAGCTGGTTCATTGTGAACTGATGCTAGGTGTAACTGGTTCATTGTGAACTGAGGCTAGGTGTAACTGGTTCATTGTGAACTGAGGCTAGGTGTAACTGGTTCATTGTGAACTGAGGCTAGGTGTAACTGAAGCTTGAGTGCACGGTTCACCAGTCAAAAGATGACAGACGGTCATCAAAGAGTTGGCTCTTGTAAACAAATAGTTGCGAATAGACAAGTTTGATACCAAATCATTCACCAACCTGATGATTTTTATCCGAATGATATATGCTCCCAATCTATAGGGCAATGTCTGTTTCAAACACACGTATCGTGTGCTACATGAGTGCCTTATTAGAATGTTTGACTTTGATTAAATTTTTAGATTTACACACGGTTTTCCTAGCATTGCACATTAGTTCACGAATATAGAACATCTCAAGCGATTATCAAAGCATTTTGTCTGTCAAAAGCTGGAAGATGTCCTTGAAAAGGAGAAATATAAAACAAAAATGTTCACAATGTTCTAATTTACACTAAAAAAATCTAATTTCTTTATAACATAGACGTTCCTTTTCCTCTACCAAATGTATGAACCTATCTCTGTGTTGTTTCTAAATTTGCTAACGAAAGGGAATTGGATGTAACTTTTGCTATTTGGATGTAACGCAAGAGAACAATGATATTTTACTGTAGGATAACAGTCTATAATGGCAATCTACAGGTTGTATATATAATCATAATATAATACAGAACAAATAAAAAGACGAATTAGAAAGCTTACGAGTACGGAATATCGTTACCTGGATACCATAAGGAAATCTCTACTGCCACACGAAGTCAAGTGTGTAGGAAGATCAATACATCTTTGTGACGCCTTTGGAGTTATATCCTAAATATCATTAAGAAGGCTATTTTAGACCCGACACGTGCCGTATGTACGCAACAGTCTGATGAAGTTAGGCGGCTTAAATAAAAGATAGGCACCCGCCATCGTGACATCTCAAAAGCTGCTACGCTGATGACAAAAGATTACATTACGAAAGGTTGTGGGGGGAAAGAACCTTCAAGGGGGGGGCGGGGTTGTGTCAGAATTGGAAGTCTTATTTTACACTAGTAGTACTAATCTGGTGCGTTACGCCGAAGGGCGGTTATACAGATACAGATATGTACAAAGCGGTCAATTGCTGGGTAAAATTTATAAATGAAATGTAAAATCAACCCAATTTAGTCTTGTTAAAGACTACAAAGTTTATTGCTTAATAAAGATACCCTACAAGATACCCTAACAGCATTTTAGTATCTACGTAGCAGCTTTAACTAATTAAATCAAATAGAAACTAAAACGGTAACACTTGCAAAGCAAATACATAATGTTTACCTTCACATGGTCTAGCCTAACAAACCATTGTCCATTCTTACTCAAACACATTCATATATAACATACATGTATGGTAACCAGCCCTTCTGAGCTGTCCTACTCCATAATGTAACTCAATACCACAGAGTGTCTCTTACAGCACCAGTTACCATGGTGACAGACGTCCAAGCTCGAATGCTATGGTTATGAAGGATATGAAGACGTTACATCGATTACATTTCGCAAGAAACGGATTGGAAAAGAAAATTAGAATGTATGTCCCTTCTCAGATAAAGTCGAAGTGGTAATGGAAACATACGCCATCCATCAACTATTGGGAACGGTTTTCGCCCAGACCTTTCAGCGCAGCGAGTTCTCAACGGATTTTAGATACGGCAACCAGCAGATCCAAGGTCAGTGACCTGGAAGAATCGCCGAGTCAGCTTTTCTTCCTCACTGATCCACCTCCCAGAGAAACGACGGCGATACCCAACAGTAAGGAAGATAAAGAGCTCAAAGGTCTAAGAATCCAATTTCCCTGTCAATCCCTCTTAAAGTGTAGCATCCGAGTAGCAGCAGACAATTTTGTAAGAGGCTCGAGGCCGCCTTTGACACCCACGAGAGTTAAGGCCGATTAATGGGTCAAAGAATCATTCAAAAGATGGACGGATTATTATAGGTGGCGGCAGGTACAATCGGTATGCATCTTATGGCAATCAAAAGATGCTGTTTTACAGTCTCTGGCAGACTCTCTTGGGATCTGTACAAAGAAGGGGATCGCCATATTCAAGCGCTGCAAAACGCCTTTGGGGATCGTAAACCGGCAACTCTCGACCTACTTAGCCTAAAGATCAAGCTGGCGTTTACACTATGTAGGAGCATGTAAGGCCGTGTAACAGATGTAGCGTGCACGTCGTATAGCTAGTTCAATTTTTACACATAGTAAACATTACATGATGTGATCATTGTAAAAACACCCAGGCCATGATCAACAGTTACAGTTGCCTGAATGATTGGTAAGCTCGAGAATTACAGAGTTGAGGCCCAATAACTAGTTACGACGTACCACTACGTCGCAAAACTCTGCAATATCATCATCTTCCAACAAGTTTTATTTTTAATCTATTTTCTGTTAGTTATTTGTCTTGAAATATTAGAGGCCAACTGTAAAATCCGCGGCCATGTTTTCTTACCACCTTAAAGGTACTCATATACATGCAGCTTTTAGGGCTTGAAAACCAGATTCATTAAATTCAATGTTTCAGTCACTATTACAATAGCATTCTTGGAGCAAATAAACAAAATATGGCGGAAAACGGTATCCTGGGCTGATCTTTGGGGTACAACCCAGAAATAAAGGACTCATCTTGGGGTTAGTTTCTGCGGTTTTTTTAACCACCCAAAGTATGAAATACTGATGCAAATGTGCTAATGAGGGGCACTATGTGTCATTATCATACAGATTTGCTTATATTCAGAATATTTCGAGTTTGCCGCCCTAAAATTGTATTGGTTGTCTTAAACGAGTCGATATCCTATATGCCCTATCATCCTGTCATATCACATATTGTTATTTTAGTCACGTACTATCAACTAATATAATGACAATAGTTTATTGACCCCGGTGGTACATCCTTATTTTGATAGATCTGTGCAACAGTTGGACTGATTGTATTGAAAAGCGGAGACGGTAGGTGAATCAAAATTGTTTGATCTTTCTAATAACACATCTATCTACGTCAGTGCGCGCTTATATCAAATCTTTGCTATAATAGAATCATAAGATGATGTTTTACGTGTAAAGCTTAGGCCCTGGCACACATAGCCAAATATGGATCTCGAATATTGCACACCCCCCCCCACTCCCGCCTATAGTTAGAAGTAAGTTGGGAGCAAGGTCTACATCTGGCTGGCTGGTGTTCGGCTGTGCCTGCCGAATGTTTTAAAACATTTCATCTGGTGTGGATGGGAGGTTCAGCTATGGTTAGGGGGAAGGTCAGCAGTAGTAAACGGAGTCAAATTTGACTCAAAGTTAACTGAAATTCTATTCGATTCGTATAGAAAGACGAGTTTGGCCTAAATCTGACCAGACAGCTCCAGAACATCAGCCAACCTTGGTTATTAGTTGGGGGTCGGGGGCCATTTGTATCCAGTCCCATTATTGCAGAATTTAAAACAAAGACACTATGAATATTTATTGACAAAACAATGACATCCCGGACGTAGAGAGATTGTGGCAAGCTGTTTACCACCATTGGTTAAGATAACATTTATGCTAACATATCACGTAGTAATTTTTTAGCATAAAAGAAAGGTCCACCACATCAGAGACGCATTGGTTTCACAAAACCTGTACAATTTTTCTGGGTCCATGATTCATATATAGAGATAGAGATGGCGACTGAAAATCCACTTTACCCCCCTCCCCCTTACACTGTCGACAATCGAGAACAACACCAAGGCTATGGGTTCCACCCGTATTACACCCAACAACCTCCGTACAACCAACATTACCAACACCCAGCTAACATGCATCCGTACGGACAACCAACCACTGTAGTGGAGATTTTGGTAATTTCTTTTTTTTTCTTTTTTTTTTAAGTTCAACATTTAGGCAATGTACATACATGTAGAGATGTGGTTGGTTAAGATTTAAAAAGAGGGGCTGGGTGCCACATAGCCTAGGTACAATCCCATTTGCTACGGGCCTCGCTCCTTGCAGTCACTGGAAAAAACGAATGGGAGCCAGGCTAGATATCACATATATGGATTGCCCTAAAGCCGATCTTCTAAGGTACAAAATGTATTTATAGCACATTGGATTAATCATTATGTATATTGGGATTAGATCTGAATATACCAAGTTTGTTTTTTTCATCTATAACGTAAGCGTAGTGTAAGAGGTTGCATCGCAATGTGTTTAATTGTTGACAAGGACTCCAGGAAGAGAAGTATACAAAGATTTGTGTACATACAAGATTTTGAATTACTGATGGAGAGTTTAGATAACTAAATCAACAAACAAAAATCCTATTCCCCTCTAAATTAGGTGATGCCAAAGGACTATTTTGGCCTGTCAATATTCACCCTTCTTTGTTGCTGTTTGCCTGTCGGCGTCGCCGCTTTGATATTTTCTTACGAGGTAAGAGTCGTTTCCATGACAACGCATGGATGTGATCCCACCGCTGCCACCAGTGTAGTGATTGTGGCGCATTGCCAACTTTCAATTGTCAAATGAAGCGCTGTTGTTTTGTCTTAGACGAAGATACATGTATGAATGAAATCTGTACACTTCCAGTAATCATTCACTTGTCTATCCTTCTACATACGCACATAGGCATCCAGTGCGATTTCAGAGCAGCAAAACTGGAAATATTCTGAATAAGGCAATCTTTATGATATTGACACATACTGCTTCACATTAGCACATTTCAATCAGTATTTCAACCTTTGGGTTTTTATAACTGCAGAAACAAACTCCAAGATGAGGCCTTTATCTTATGGGTGGTACCCAAAAATCACCCAAGGGCCCTTTCAGTAACCATTTTCCGTCAGAATTTTGGGTATTTTTTCTCCATGAGGGTCAATATACATTGGGATAGTGTGGTTTCAACTCAGTATGTAGATAAATGGCTAGAATAACTTGGCTTTAAAAAATCGTGTTTCCACGCCTTAAAAACTGCACTGGATGCCTTTAACAGCTATTGCCCTCCTTAATAATTTCACAATGAACAGCCTCCGGTTTTATCGCAGTAACGTTACATCTACATGGGCTAATATCGTAAACTATAGGTAAAAATGATGCAGGAAATGCGTGGCAGCCTTCAAGGATCCATTGGGGATTAACGGGGACCCAATTCTGCAGAATTCTGGGAACTGGAGCCAAATTTCTGGGAACAATTATGAAGAATTGGGTTAAGGGGTCCCCGATGGCCGCTACATGTACATATTTATATCTTTCGTGCATGCAATTTTTAGTGAAGCGTTATAGTACACGTGTAGGGTTGTAGTTAGGGGGGGGGGTAAGACCCCAAAAGTAGCGAAGAAAGGTACATTGTATACGCACATGTATAATGACAAAAACTATATCATACTAAGGCTATGCTAGAATTCTTTTTTTCTTTTCTATTTTTTTTTCTTTTTTTTTCATTCAGTATTTTTTTTTATAATTTTTTGTATGAAACTGCACAGTGAGGGTAACACTTTTTTCCAATTTTCTTCTCGTCAGGTACAGAGTGCGAACGCCATCGGAGACGTTACGCGGGCGCTGAAGGCGTCTAACCGCGCTAAGGTCCTGAACTACGTGGCGCTGGGACTGGGCGCTTTCTGCTGGCTGCTGTTATCTAACCGTTAAACCTGACCAAGTTCAAGCTCCTAGAAACTCCTTTATAATCCCAAAATGCATAGTTCTAACAGCACTAATACTAAACTAGAAAAGTAACATTTGATAAGTAAATGCATAACGTTCACCTTCACACGGTCTAGCCTAACAAACTATTGTTCATTCATACTTAAACACATTTATGTATGTGTAAAATATTCATTCATATATACCAGTATTCATCCAGCTGTCCTGTAACATACTAGAGTAATGTAACCCAACTCCACGGGGTGTCTTCTACAGTACCAGTTACCACGGTGACAGACGTCTGGTCCAGGCCATTGACCTTATTTGTTTGGAAATGATGATAAGGGCTTGTTTGTAACGTTACATATCATAGTACAGTCACAGTGACAGACGACATATTGTCTTAGAGTTATTCAAAGCTCACTTAAAATAAAGCCAGGTATTCGCGTGCAACTACATGTACAGTCAGAAGCTGAGGGCGTAAACGTATTCATATATTCATTCTCAAACTGAGAGAATATATAAACAAGACACCCACGAGAAAAACAACGGACTGACATCTAAGCAGGGGAGAGAAACAAAGGATTAAAGGGATTAATGTGGACGTGTGAAGGTTATCAAGTCAGAAAAGTAAATACATAATGAATGAGACAATGTTTTAACCACATTCGCGTTGTTTTGTCTACCAATGGTAGAAATAGTAACTACTAGTGTAGTATTCTATAGGGACCGACTTATAGGTAAAGTTTTACCTGGCAGTCCTACTGAGCATTGACCTTTCTTTCAGACAGTCCATAACCGTGAATGTATTTCCAGTCGGCCTTTCTGGTACCTACCGTCCCGTAGTAACAAACTAATTGAAGCCAATCCCATACAATTAAAAATCATCGGCTTTCGATAACTGGGAAACACCCCCAGCACCACAGAGAACCCAAGGAGCTCCCGGATGTAAATTTGTAGGTAAATTTGTCGGGCTAAGGGAAGGGTAGCCTGGATGCCAGACCCATAACACGCTAGCTAGGCCCAGGGTTATATAGCCAGCGTGCCAGTGAATCAGGGTCTAACTGAGGGGGCTGTGGTATAATTTCATTTGGGGCATGTTGGACCTGGAGCGGAGGAACTGGCCTGTGTAGGCCCTGGAAACAGTCTGGCACCCAGGCTAGCATGTTGGACCTGGAGCAGAGGAACTGGCCTGTGTAGACCCTGGAAACAGTCTGGCACCCAGGCTAGCATGTTGGCTCTTGAGCCAAGGGACTGTCCTGTGTAGGCCCTGGAAACGGCCTGGCCAAGGGTAGGGGGCACCTCTAGTCATAGATTCCAAGAGCGCGTAAAGCATTTTCCTCAAACGAATGATTTGTTGTCACAGTACGACATAGCTTTCTATTAATCTAGATTTAACGCCGATTTAACCAAATTATTTCTCTGACGAATTATTCTGTTTTCAGTTTGTTAATCAAACTATCTCCCCAAGGAAGATGCCAGCGTTTGATAAGAGAATAATTAATCATGAAAATTTTAATAGAGAAGAGGGTAGTGACGTAGGAAACGGTGGCCTTGCTTTTGACGTAGATTGATAGTTGCACCTATGGAGTAATTGAAAGCACTAAAATAACGTACGAAAATTGATTAATACTTCAAGCTTTGATGCGCCCCGGAGTAAAAATCGTGTGTATCAGGATTAATGTCAGTCAACATACATGTTATAGTGAATATTCTCAAGATAAGGATTATTAATATCATGTTCAAACATTTGAGACTTTTTGCAATTAAGAATAATTTTGCTGGGGTGTCGGTTGTAGTGATATTAATCACAAACAAGCAGAAACTGGGGGAATTAATGGTGATACAAATTAATGCAATGTTAATACCTTTAAATCAACCTTACTATACGGCATATGAATGTCAACATCAATAATGAACTAAAATTGTAAGATATTCATCTCTTAATAAATGCCTATATCAACTATGTTGTGTGAATGTGATAATGAAATGTCATTCAATGCAAAAACGTTGACAGTTCTCAAGTTTCATCACATAAGCTTTTCTGTTCCCAGTAGACCTAACTCGCCTAGGGTGTTGAGTGCACCATATAGAGCTAGATGAGCATATATGTTTATTGAACTGCATACTTGGAGATGGGGCTTTATCGGTTATTTGCAGCTGCGCTATTCACGTCGGAAAAGACATGTCTCAGATAGATAAGACAAAAATCCTGACAAGAAATGAAAAAGCTCAACCCTGTCAGCCGGAGGTTTTGGATACCGCCTATCAAGGCCATGAGAAGTCTGCTCCTTGTTATATACTTTTGGCCATGCTAACATAGCAACACCTGCGGCATGCCTGTACAAATTGATACGGAGTCGTAGTGTACTGTACTTTACCCTGTCGTGCCGCTTCTTTCCGCAAGATGTCGCTAGCGCACTGGCTTGTTAAGCCAGTATGGGATTCACAAAGTATTTTTACCTGGATTATGCTGGTGCAATAAAATCCATGAACAGCAATTGCAGTTGAACTATATCCTTTTCGAACCTCCTTTGTTAAACCCAGTGCTGGGATATCATTGACATTGATACATTCTGTAACATATTCTATTCCTATTCCCCACCATAACCAAGGACATTTATAATACTTAGGATCCCTATGTAATGTCCTCGATATACATATACCATATATGGGCCTATACTTACCATTTTGCCTGAAACCAAAGCGCCGTGCAGTCATCAATAAATAATTAGCGCCAATCACTGGGACAAAAATGCACCCCTCCCACATTCAATCACACTATGACACAATGTACTACAAATTCCGGACATAAATGGCCTTATAACCTAACCTCATGTCAATTCTAACCATCCTAACAGAGCAAATGGATGTCTAGCTTAGAAAAAAGCCATACCCACTTCATATTTTACCGGGAATACAATAAAAAAACATAAATCTTTGATGACTTTTTCACAGGACCCTGACTCAGGTTTTGGCGGGAGTCCCGCGCTGACTCATAGCCGGAAATTCCAATCTGATGACGTTTTATGCTGTGATTGGTCAGACTCTGATGACGCACTTTGCCCCACAAGGAGACCCGCCTTAGCAGTGTGTATTTTAGTTTCGCAACGTAACAAGAATCCGAACATATTTTCTCCGTTTTGTGGACAATTTTAGACGGATTTTGACCGGAATCGAGCCCTAGGAACTCCTGAAGCCATCCTTGTAGAGTAGAACCGCAAGAAAAGCTGAAAGGTGGGTATTTTAAGGAGAAATTTCGTGTTAAAGTGCGTAGTAACAGTCTAGGAAAAAATTACATAACGTCGGGTGTGTGTGTGTGTGTAAAATTTTAGCCGGTTATATTTCCTGCTCGCCCTTTCGTCTGTGTTTTGTACGAATTAGCAACATTTTGGGTTGAATTAGACATACAAGAAGACTGACGGAATATGTATCTTAGGGATTGTCGATGTTATGATCGCCAGATTGGCTACGCAATGTTTTTGTTGTGGTAGGAAATTTTGTGTTTGTAAACAAGTGTCGTGGCCTTGCTGAATCATGCGTGGGGAGGGGGGCGATTGTTGTTGTTGATTCATGATTTGTATAAACGTTACCTAGATTTGAAGTAATGAGTAGGATTTTTTTTGTTGTTGTTCAACTTGTTAAGAGAGTGAATTGTGGGCTTCTCTTTTGGTGTGTGTTTCTGTGTGTGTGTGTGTGTGTGTGTGTGTGTGTGTGTGTGTGTGTTTCTCAACGTGTTTTTCTGTATGTATGTGTTTGTATGTGCTTGTGTTGTGTATGTGCATGTGTGTACATGTTTTTCTGTTTGTTTGTTTATGTATGTGTGTGCGTGTGTGCATGTGTGTGTGTGTGTGATGGCATACTAGTATATGCATGTGTGCATCTGTGTGTGTGTGTGCGTGTGTGTGTGCATCGTTTCCACATTGTCCTTGTGTACATGATGGTTTTAACTTAAAGGAGTGAAGTTTGCCATCTCTGACTGCTAAGTGTTAATAAATAATATACATGTATGCTGATCTCCATGCCTTTTGCCACGTTCCTATACTTGTGATGACCAATGTTCTAGGTTACCTTATGTAACATTTACTAGGTTATAATAATCATTAACAAGGTTAAAGTAAACACATTAATGTTACACACATGTTATATAAGGGGTGTAACACTTTACAGTATAAGGGCAAACACTAACAGGATGAATGATATGTTGCCAATATGTTGCTTTTAAGTTATGCAGATAACAACAAAATTTTTCTATTCCAAAAGGCCGCAGGAAAAAAAAGGTGTATAATTACATTTTTTCCCTTAAAAATATGCCTGCACTGGCAGTAGGTTGTTGATTTTGTAGTTCAGGTTTCTCGGCACAATTTTCTAAGCATGATTATGAAGGACTCAGAAGTCAAGTAAAAGGCCAACTTAACATCATTATGAAATAATTGAATATGATATTTTATTAATGGACAACATTTCCCAACCAAGAATGCAAAAAATTAAAGATCCCATGATTGCATATTTTTGTTAACATCCCTAGGATAAAAAAAGCAATTATAATGCCAAAGACAATGGATTGTAATTATGACCAACAAGGAATAATTACAAACAGGTGTTGCTATGTAGGCAGACTGGTCTTGTCCGGATCAATCCGAATTGATTCGCTTTGATCTGGCTGGTCATAAAATATATAGGGTAGAGCACCCGACTAGAATAACCAATGAATGGGGCATGCGACATACAATGTACATGTGTAGTTTAGAGCAACTGTGGCCCTCTTTCAAGAGTCTTTGCCCTACAATGGTCCTTGGCCCTAAAACAATAAGTTATATAATAAGTGAATATACACTAACAGTGAGATAAGAAACAAACATACACTTTGGACCGGCACGTAGGCCATACCTTTTCGCTGATTAGACACACTGTTGGTTACAATGTACTGTATTTGGGGCATGCAAATTTTACCGGCTCCTAGCCAATCAGAGAGCTAGAAAATAAGGTCAACAGTCCAATAACAGTGTTCCCGCTCACTAGGTCACATGTGTGTACACATGGAGGGGTCCATGTGGTAGAGGACAGTGTATGTGTGCCATTAGTGTATGCTTCATTACTTGGTGGTGTTAAGAAAGGGGTTTATCCATACCTGTACCTGTACTTAGCACCTTAGGCAAGTTGTGCATCTTCAAGGGACTTTAAGGACTGTAAGTTCTGGCTTTTGCATTGTATTTTTGTATTATAAACATTGATTTTGTCTAAAATATCAAAATATGGTGCTGGTGCATGCATACTTTAGTGGTAAATGGGCATGAAATTTTACTATATTATTGGGTTGGTACATACTACAAAATGTATATGGCACACTGTGGTATGTGTAAATGTAATGTATTTGTAAGATTACTGTTCATGCATTGTTGTTTCGTCAAAATGTTCTTTCTTCTCCATAAGCCATTGCTAAATTGTGCATTTCACATAATGTAACACTATTGTAACAGCAATAATTTGGTATACTGTAGTAAGACTGGCATATGCATATACACTTTGCAACTGTAAAATGACAATGGTACATGTATATATAGAAGTGCATGTATGGTTTTAACATAGGAGAAATTCTAGAACACCAAAGACAGCCCTGCTTTGAGACCCAGGACAAGCCTTTGTAAATTGTATGGAACTTTTCAATCAGGTCATTGACCCTTTAGAAACTGGGCGGTAGCCAAAGTGGCAAACGCACTTTGATTAAGTCTCCTTGTAGGAGGCTTGAGATCTTTTCTTAAGGGGCTCTGAAGGTCAAGTTCTTTCACAGCTGGATGGCTGTCTTCTTGGCTGTAGCTCTGTGAAAGTCAATGGTTTGAACTTTCTATGGTTTGAGTTTGTGGTTGGAAAAAATAGCAACAACGCACATTTTTATTGGTGGGTGTGGTGAGTTTTTGGTCTGGTGGGCATTTGGGTAGAAAAACTGATAACTTGCAAAGTACCACAAATATTTTTCAGGATAGAGAGTACAGTACACACTACGTACACAGTGTGTAATGCCTTTGTTCTAATCATATGTGTTGTTTGAACTTTGTGACCCTACATTGTTACTTAACCAAGGTGGGTGTGGAAGTGGGTTTTATGTTTTGGATTTAGGCCATGTTTGTTAACTACAGTGGAACGAAACATAGTTGTGGCATACTAGGAGGTCAGTGACCTGCTTTGCTGAGTAAGTTTTGTTGTTTAACCTGCAAATTGCCTACCACCATCAATACGAATTTGGTGCCAAACAGCTACTTTAGCAGGCTGAAAATATCTTGAGGCCTACATGTGGGGAAAAAATGCTGTGTTTCCTTTTTCAGTCCTGAAAACAAAAATTAGGGTCAGTAGGTAGATGTTTTCTTTTCTTTTTCTTTCTTTTTATTTTTAGACTTTGCCAATCTCTACTATATACTGTAGTATCTGTATAGCCGGTATAACCGCCTTTCGGCGTAACACACCAGCTTCGCAGGCACGCGGTGCGGCGGCAGCTGGCTATATTACACCGATCGATTTGTTACAGTACACCTAACCCTTGAACTTCTAGCTCTAGACATTGTTTAAATCTATATCTATTGACAATGCCCCTACTGTACTTGGTGACAGTGAGTTCCACTCTGCGATAGTTCTAGGAAAGAATGAATTCTTGAACACCTCAATCCTTGGTTGATAACTCTGGTACTTGAATGCATGGCTATTTCTTGTTCTCTTCTGGGCTGGTATTAGGTACTTAGTAGTTAGGACATCCACCAGTTTATTAGTCATTTTGTACATCATGCATAGTGATCCAACTCATACAATAAAATTAAACAAAGTAAAACCAAGGAGGACTTTATGAACCTCCTTGGTAAAACTTGCATTCACTCATAGTTTCAATGTCAATGTTGGAAAACTGATTGTACAATGTTTCATCACTCAGGTGTCAGATCATGGAGCTAGAAAAGGTTGATGAGCTCAAAAAATGAATTGCAGTTTGCACTCTGACACACATGTACAAATGTACATGTATATATACATATATTTATATTTTACAATTAAGGGTCCTCGAAAAAATTCTTGCTGCCTAGTACTAGTAGACACTTGAGAATGCATAATGTTTGCATGTACATATATCACATTATTGTACTTGGGCAAAAAAAACGGATGGGTCCTTTTCTAAGTCCCATTCTTGGCACAGAGTCAAGGAACTGAAAGTAAAAGTCCCTATGACTCACATTGCGTGACCAGCCTTGGTTTCACATCCGGATTACCAGCCCTCCACCCAGTCTCCTGTGTACATCTGATAGACTGGTCCTTCCTTCCTTACTTCACCTTATTAAGTCAGGAGCATCGTCAAAGGTAAAATGTTCCATCTTATCTTTTTGATTCAGGCAGTTAGAAATCCTTGGATAATTATGTTTTTCTGATATCAAATAGCAGTTCAGTTTCGTTTTTGTTCCATAAATAAGATTGTTTTTGCAATTTGGCCTTGTAATAAGTTGTATGAGTCATTTGGTGTTTTTGTTTTCAAATCTTGTTTTCACATCAGGGTTTTGTCTTCAGATTTATAAGCATACCACTCTGAAATAATAAGCCATGATAATTATGTCAATTTTTTCACATATTAATTGCATTATCCAGGGCCCTTTCATATTAACATGTATGTGTATATTCATAGTTTTGATTGTAGTGACCAGGCCCGTGGAAATATTATATGTGATCTTTGACTTCAGTCAATATTTGTAGATTCGAATTCATCAAAGGCATTCTCTCTGCTACCTAACCCCATAAACAAATTATAGATCTAGAAAATTGATAGGCAAAATGGCTATACCCCAGTGTGCTAATTTGTTAAAGGTTAAAATGATCATGAGTGAACTGCAATTTGATATACTCATGGTATAAGTCAGCCGTTTTCTTCAATTTGTCAAAGAACACACCCAACCCCAGTGGGCCATTCTTTATCACTTACGCTGTACATGAATGTTTCTAGATAGATGCACATCAGGGTTCTAGCTAGGATTTAATTTTAGCGTAGTGGCACTGGCCGCATCATAAGGGAGCGAAGCGGAGCTTTTAAAAATTTGAGCTTAAAAAGAGGCCATTTGAGGGATACCCAAAGGGGAAAAATTTTATTTCTAAGGTATGTACATGTACAATGTATCCTTGATTTTTCACATTTAATCTGGCACAATGCCCCTATGCTGTATTATAAATTAGCATATTAGGGGGGAAATTTAGCGTAGGGGGTCAAAATTATAGCGTAGGGGGCCCCTACGTATGCTACTTTACACTAGCTAGAACCCTGCACATACATTTTGTACAGCCTATGCATTCCCAGAAACCCTGACAGCCTTGAACTCGCGCCAACTATAGGATTATTGAGTCAATGTCACGCATGGCGAAAGGTTGCAGCTACTAAAATTAGCATACAGACACATGCATGTACTGTCTGGCACTGTCTGCCGGTTTCGCTTGTTTCCAATAGCAGATAAAAACCGGTTTCAGGCGATACACACCGGTTCTGTACAGTAGGTACAAGTTCAAGCTGCGTAAAACTATACGTATACTTAAGACCAGACAGTAAGTATGAGGTTAAATGATCACTCATAGTCATACCTACACTTTTTGATAAGTGCAGTGGGATCTTCAATGTGCTTGAGGTGTGCATGTGGTTTAATGCTCTAATACAGGGTCCTGGCATTGTTGAAATATGTTTCTTAAGATTGGTGTTAACTGTATATTATGCTACTGTAGATTTGTATGCATTCCTGTTATTGGTAGTTAATTATTAGTAAATGAAGCCGTGTGGTCTTTCATCATGCTCTGACTAAGCATTTTTGCTGTTAACATTACGATAAACTACATCTAGTGTATTGTACGAGCTGAAAATTAATGTGTGAATCCTTGCGCCTCAGATTCAGAAACCATTTGGTCTATTTGAAAGTATACTAGTTTCATTAGTTCAAATTACTCTGTGATAAACACATTCATTTTGCTGTAAGCGTAACATTTTGATTCATTTATATTGTACATGTATATGTGGCAGAAAAATTGATACTGTACTGAATTATTCTTTTATTTTCAGATTTTCATAAGCCATTGCTAACTATTGTGTTTTACATAATGTAACATTTAACCGTTACAGCATAGCAAGACTGGCATATGCATATACATTCTGTAATTGTAAAAATGACAATGCCATTACGGTACAGGTATAAATATATATAAGCGCATGTTAATGAATCTATATGTCTATATTTTCCACAGAAGTGCCCTGCAGTCTACATATTGAGCGAACCCTAACCAGTGAAAAACCATGTAACAAAAACAGTACAACCTGACCTACCTGTCAATCATGTTGTTACCATGGCAACACGGGTACCCGCGGGACGGCATCATGGTGCACTTCCACCACGGGAACCACTCGGACCCGTACAAGCCCATCGGGAACGACAGCCTGGACGTGGCGTGTAAGGGATGTTTCGAGCGGTTTGACACGACTGCGTGCGTCCGTAGCGGTCTCATGACCCTGTTCGTGACGGTGACTGGGCTACTGTGTGCTGCCAAGGTATCGTTGTTGTTTTTTTAACTTTAGCCTTCAGGCCACACTGACTTAATTTTATGGATGACATCCTCTAAAGACCCCGGCCCCAAACTAGCCCCCCCAAAATTCTGCTAAACTACAGGAATACAAAGCTGATATTGTGAATATACGGTATACATTCGTACATTATGTTTTGTACATAGTGACTTTTACGACAAGCCGGCACATGATGGCCTTTTGCAGCATTCATGAGTTGGCAGTCTGTACTGAGTTCTTGACTCAAGACTTGAGTTTCATAACTTTCAAGGAGCTTTAGCATTCTGTGTACTGTCCTCCATAGTTACCGTCACGTCCCTATTGTCGCTAGCTACCATGGACTACGGAGAGGTGAAAAATGCAAAAATGAAGCTAACTGCACTAAAAAATTAATAATTTACAGTAGTTCTGTCAATATAATTGCCTCACCTTTGGAATTTGCAAAAAGTATACATGTATTGTAGTTTTTTGTAATCAGTATCAGTCTTTTTTTAAACACTGTGCTCTAATTTGTTTGTTTGTCTGTTTATTTGTTGTGCAGTTATGTCGCCTTCATCAGAAGAACCAGAGAACAGTACATCAGTACATCATATTCTACACAGCTCTGGTGGAGTGTGTCTTATGGTGAGTACCATTAGTCTGTTGCCTTGGAAACGGAACAAACCATGGCGAGTTGTCGGGAGGGGGTAGAAAACATTGTACCACTATTATTCTAGACTGTTAACTTCAGCATTTACTAGGTGAAAATAAAGAGTCAGCCATCAACACAATTTCAAAAGCTGGAAGGTCACCGATTATAAATTAGGCCAAAGTATACGTAGCAATTCATTTTGGATCACCAATATGCTTTTCATGTCAAGTATGGAAGCCAGGCAATAGTTTCAATAAATTTTTAAAGATGTTATTGTATACATATACTTATAGATTTTTTTTTTCTGTTTTATTTCAGTGCAATCCATTGGATCTATGCCCAGTACACTCAGATAGAGTTTGGGCTGCAGTACCTGAAACTGATCCAGTTCTTGGTGGTCTGCCATGTGTACTGTTGTCTCGCTGCAAGGGTTACCAGAAGAGAACAACTATCCTCAAGGTATAGTACTTATTTTGTCTGAAATGAAAACAAAGCAATTAAGACAAACCAGGCTTTCTTTTGTGTGTGTAATTCGAGTTCCGTTGTGCATTTCTTCTCTGAGGAAGTAAGTTAAAATTTGAGGTCAAATTATCGATAAGAGGAAGAATAGTGGAAGAGGTCAAAATGGTCCCTGAAGTTGGAAGGAAGGGACAGTAAAATATGCTCAGAATCAGCTAGAAATTCACTATGAATATGATAAATAAAATAAGAAAATTACATTAATTTTGTAATATATATACTTTATAAAGATGTGAAATCTTGTGTATATGTGTTTACAAGTACGTGTACATACTTTTTACAAAAAGACCAGCTACATGTATCTAATCTTTCTGACTCTTTTATTATTTTCCCCAGAGTTGTAGGTCCCCTGTTTGTGCTGGCCTTTATCTACTTCACAGTTATTGCAGTCATGGGGATGCTGGATGCCAGGTCCTCATGGGTGGACTGTAGAGGTAAGGGGAATAGGTGTACATGTATCTGTTGTCTGTGTTAACAAAATTCTTTTTTTGTGACACTTTCCTTGTTGTACATGTTCCACATTTTTGGCAAATCGAAATCTAAACAGTTATATGTTGTAAAGCTTTTGCTATGAACTGAAACATGTCAAAAAGAAGCCGCGAGGGGGCCCAAAATCTAATCATTTTGAGGTCTTATCAAGACCTACCCACCTACCAAGTTTCATGACAATCCATCGAAAGCTTCTTGAGTTAGGCCTAGGAAAAAAGGATTGTGTTTCCTGTTTCCCAACCGACCCTAGAAAAACCTGCCGACCCTAGCCTTTTTTTGCGTTGACCCTGCAATGGACATAACTTTTTCGAGCTGATCGACCTGTTCTAGCTCAATGATGTAACACCTGAGTGATGAAATGTTGTTCCTTTTGTTCCAGAACCAGAATGGATCCTGCTGTCCTCTATGGAGTTCCTCCTGGTGCAGTTGTTTCTCATCTCAGGGATTTACATCACAAAAAAACTCAACAAGATCAGCACACAGGCCGAGACCAGGAGACAGCAGAAACGCGACCTCTGGGGGTGAGAAAACATCTGACGTACATGTAGTGTGAAAATACAGTACAGGTCTACAGTGACTTTCCTTTGCAAAGTGCAAAAGTTGTACTAATCACAGTCGTATTGTTGTAAATGTGGAGAATGATGTGAACTGTATATCCTAGTTGTACAATATATATCCTAATTTTTCTGCATCGGTACACTGCTTGGATTTTTCACTGACAACCACTTCTTGTTTGAATTCCAGGTTGATTGGTGTTTTTGAGCTGTCTGCTACCATCACACTGATTTATGATATCAACATGTTGATATGTAAGTATTTTATATTAGGAATAGATGCTTCACTTGCAGAGTAAGAAAACAGCTATAAAAATTGTTCCAGCACTAGTAGTATCTTTACTTGTATCAACACAGTAACCTTTCACATAAAAATCCAAATGTACAAAATAATGCCATAATTTCAATTGATAAAGTATGTTTTCAATCTCTTTTGTTAAATCATGCATCTCATTTTCGCCTCCTATTTTAGGGGCAGATGAAGACAACGGTTGCAGCGGTGTCTTTGTAAGTATTCTTCTTCTTGTCACAGAATTGAAAGGAGTAGAGGAAGCCACATTGTAATTCTTCTTCTTGGTTTGGCTTTGTAATTATACATTGTAGTTATATATACATTGTGGAAAACAACAGAATGAAAATAATATGAAGAATGTAGTAGAATACGTTTTCATGTTTGTAAAAAATGTCCAAACTTTACTGCACATTTTTGCTGCCCCGGGCTAAGTAGGCCAAAACAAAACATGATACAGTTCACTTATTATAAGATATACATGTACCAAAAAAGTGTCACTGATGAAAGGAAGTGGATGCCTACCTGAAAAGTCTAACTGCTTCCAAAATCATGTTCAGTTGCTTGACTGACTGTTTTGTTGGCATAGTACATGTATAGTTGATGTTTGATTGTACAATTATATTTCCCCCTTTAGCTGCATGCCCAGTGGTTCTACTCCCTGATCTATGCCCTGTTGGAGCTGTTGAAGTTCATGCTGCCCATCTGGACCATGCTGTGTGTGTTCCACCCTGTGGAGGCAGCGTCTACCGACTTCGACTCAAGCTGGGCTGAGGATGGGGTCAGTTATTTTCTCTCCTCTCTGTGTGTAGTGGATTACATTGTTTGTTTTTGTGTGTGTTTGTGTGTGTGTATGTACATGTGTGCATTGTGTCTTTGTGGGTCTTTACGTACAATGTACATGTACACGCTGTTTATGTATGTGCGTGTTTGTGTGTTCATGTGTTTGTGTGTGTATGTGTGCATGCATGCATGTATGTGCGTGTTTACATGTGTGTGTGTATTTATGTATGTATGTATGTGTGTGTATGTGTGCTTGTGTGTATGTGCATGCATGTGTCTATATTTCTGTGTGTGTAAATGTGTGTATTTGTGCTTGTGTGTGTGTTCGTGAATACAAATGTGTGTGTCTGTGTTTTCACGATACCCAAGTAAAGCATTATGTGTAGCTAATCAGTGTGTCTCGTGTGTATGAAAACTGTGTTTTCACGATACCCAAGTGAAGCATTATGTGTAGCAAATCAGTGTGTCTCGTGTGTATGAAAACTGTGTTTTCACAATACCCAAGTAAAGCATTATGTGTAGCAAATCAGTGTGTCTCGTGTGTATGAAAACTGTGTTTTCACAATACCCAAGTAAAGCATTATGTGTAGCTAAACAGTGTGTCTAATGTGTGTATGAAAACTTCAACTACACAACTATCTTTTGCATTACCCCAACGACAATGCCTTCATGGTACATTTGTACATGTTTATATATGATTGTACCATTTTACTCCATTTTAACAATTTTGTGTGTCCGTTCCTACAGACATACACATCAGTGTTCAGCCCCCAGCGTGGAAACCGTTACCGTCGACTGCAGAATCCCACCATGGCCAGCAGTCCCGCAACCCTGCACAACAGTCGCTCCTTCCCTGTCCTGCCTCCCATACATGAGGAGGAGACCAGCCCGCTTCCTTCTGTGTAGCAACCTTGCAGGGTTCTGAATATTATCTGTGTTGGTAGTTACATACATGTTTAGAGTTAAAAGTTTAGATCCAACACAAAAAGTTCTCGCACCTAGAGCTTTCGACCAGTCACTCTGGTCTTCCTCAGTAGACTGACCCAAAGAAGCTACATGTACGTGACAAGCCTCACTGGGTCAGTCTACTGAGGAAGACCAGAGTGACTGGTTGAAAGCTCTAGGTAAGAGAACTTTTTGTGTTGGATCTAAAGTTTTAACTCTAAGCACAGTTCGAAATCCTTTTTTCTCAGGTTGCCCACTAAGCAACCTCGGAAAAAAGCTAGGTTGCCCATCAATTTGTCAGGTTGCAGTCAGCACCGACTGTCTATTTTATAAGGCAAGTACATATAGTAAGCCAGGCCATCTGTAAAAGTTATCTCTCACATGCTGGTCGAGGCGGGACACAATTTATTTCAGGAGACATAACTTCCATACCAAGCAACCTGGCATCTCTAGTAAGTCTAGAACAGAATCCATGACCTGTGCTGCGAGAGTGGGTATTTCGAATCCTGCATTGGTTTGCTTTGAAAGCTGACAGACATCTGAATACTGAATTTGGTAGACCTCTCAAAGTACATGTTATGCAAAACAAGTCAAGCAACTGGATATATTCACAGAAGAGTCAGACATTTCAGATGTTACATTTAATGTAGTAACTTGGAGTAAGATGAAATATTGCCGATGCCATCTGAAATATCTGACTCTTCATAGAATTTACCCAGTTTCTTAATTTTTTTTTTATTACGTAATGTTCTACCTGAATGTCTAACTTCCATCAGCCTGCAAAAATCAGTGAAAATTACACAAATTTACATGTACATATGCTTCTCATAAAAGAATTTAAATGCCAAGCTTGGCTATGCAGCACGTCGGCAGAACGTACTGGGCCTGCGCGAAACCCGTAATGTATTGTACATAGCATTTCGGCAGAATGTCTCATATAAGGTTGTATTCGCTCATATAACTTTATAAGGTTAGCATTTCGACAGTAGTTTCAAAATGTTATGTCAGAAAGGTTATGTCAGAAAATACAGGGTTCTGCGCAGGCGCAGTACGTTCTGCCGACATGCTGGCTATGCTAGGTAAGGTACATTTGTAAATGTTCTATCAGCTTCTCTGTGATTGCACTATTATATTATATTACATGTTTCTCTAAAATTAATGGCTTGACTGAACTGATAGTAACATTCTTTGCAATATTTCGATAGCAGAACTTTTCCATGAGTCTGTAGAACTTTTTCTGAGGAGCTATGAATGATTTTTCTGAATAAGCAGTCATCGAAAACCTTAGGAAACCTACCCCCGGTAGTACATACATACTTGTACATGTACATCTATTGAGAAAAAATTGTTCAAGAAAGAAGTTGGTGTTGTCAAAAAAACTTAACTGTTGTCTTAGATACACACCTACATGTATATGTGAACTTATTGTGTAAATATTATGACTGGAATTCCATACCGTATTCCTCTATTGGACTGAGCATAAATATGTGCTGTTAATATTAGTGGTATCATAATTGCGTTCCTTTTCAACAATTTAACTAACATCAGAGACCTGTTTTTCTGATTTTATTTCGATTTCTTATTTAGATTACAGTACTATACTAGATGGTACATTTAGTTTTACTGTAGTGAAAATGAGCATTCTTACCATTGATGCCTTCTGAGAAGACTTGTTACATGTAGTCTTGATTTTGATAGATTTTTGCGACAGCAAATTGCATTCTGTAACACAGGCAATTGTTACATGTACAAACTAGCAATACTCTCATTTCTATTCCTCTATTTGTCAAAGATTTAGTTCAGAGTTTCGTTGATGTTTTATGAAAAACTATTTGACAATTTCTGTAACTTTTCCTATGATTTTCTGCAACTTGAAAGTTGGAAATTTTACGAGCCGTGAGGTTTTATGTTAAGATAAATCATGTCAGGTGATATTAGATGGATTTATGAAATATTATGTGTAGCAGATGTGATATTTAATGTTTGATGATTGTATTTTGTTACACCAATGTCAAACTTGCAGCATTTGAAGCCACATTTTAAGTTGTCAATGAGTAGCATTCAAAGATGTGTGATAGTGCTCTGCGATTACTCAGAAGTTAATAGTAGCATCTACCGAAACTAAAATTTTCCAGATGAAAATGATAAAAACTGTAGTACTTTTTTCTAGTTGTGGAAGATGTTAACTATTACAGTTGCAGATGTAGAAATATCAGAAATAGAATTTCAACTGAGTAGAGCTTGAAAAACAATCATGAGATAATATTTCAGGTTCACATTCCAACAGTGAAAGACTCATTTTAATTTTGTAGATTTTTTTTTACCACAGAAACTGAAATTGTGGTTTTTAATTTTTTTAGGACATCTTGTATTTTAGTGTCAACGAAGCTACTTTTTGTAGTATTCCAGCAAGATACTGTTTTAGGTTAGTTTGGGTGAGAGTATTTGATTTTAGTGAGGAAATAAGAGTATGGTCAATAATTTTGCTGATGTACAAATTAGGTGACTGGTAGGATATCTTTACTAATAACATTGTGAATATTGTTTATCATTAATAATTTATAATATTTTTGTTGTTTGTAGTTGATTTTGATCATTTATTGAGGAAAAATTGTTGGGTTTTGTTCTTTTTAGTCATATTTATCTACATGTAGTTGGAAGATATTTATTATGATTGTAATTTAACATATTGTTAAGGAATTTTATTTGTAACATGTATATTGAATGATGATATGTTGTTTATTTATCCATACTCTATAATTATGATTTACCAAACAATTAATGACCAGGGTGTAGCTTGTGCTTGTAAAATATGACATGTTTCAATGTCGGTGCTGCAGTTCTAAAGTAGAACAATAGGGGGAGCTGCCAACGCACATGGCCGTTGCACAGAAGCACAACCCTACAGTATTGTACATACAAGAAACTTCCGAACTTGTAGTCTACGTGATAAATTGTATGTCTGTACAGAAAGCTTCAAATACATGAAGAATCAGAGAAAAAAAGTTGAATCTTGTATTTGTGTGAGTATATATCATTTGAGTCAGTGAAAAAAAAAAACATGTTGAGTTTCGAAACTTGTATAATTCTGAAGCACACGACAATATGTACAATGCACAAAAATCCGTATATGATTCAATGGTAAGTTTTTTTTTACACATTATATACAAATAAACGAGTTTTGCAAATCTAGGACTTAAAGTTAAACACCCTACCGCGAACATCTAATACTATTCAATGAGGTCTAAGTGATTTTTGTAGGTTCCAAATTTATTACATTTCGAAATGTAATAACGTCGCAAATCTGTAGAAGAACTTGGTTACAACGTTTAGACAGTAAAACTACCACGCACTAAAAAAACATGTCACTTGAAATATATACATGTATTACCTACGTGTTTAAAGTCAAAACTTTTGGTCCAACACAAAAAATTCTCTCACCTAGAGCTTTCGACCAGTCACTCCGGTCTTCTTCAGTAGACTGACCCAGTGAAGCTTGTCACGTGGCTTCTTTGAAGTGTGACGTCAAAGGTATCTGGTAGACGATGTCGGCGACGTCACACTTCA
>NW_017803268.1:1266286-1266467 GCF_001625305.1 Branchiostoma belcheri
AGACGCTACATATGTGTGCAAGTCCAGACCCAGTTATAGAGTTTGCGAATATACTACTGGGGATGGTACCCAGGCTAACATATCACTGCATCAAAGTAAAAAAAAAAACACATTAAATAAGAGTCTTTCCTTGTCTCCTGTCTTCATGTAGTTATCTGCCATTCACGTTCCGGCATGGCAA
>NW_017803268.1:1266487-1274796 GCF_001625305.1 Branchiostoma belcheri
AAGCTTGTCACGTGGCTTCTTTGAAGTGTGACGTCAAAGGTATCTGGTAGACGATGTCGGCGACGTCACACTTCAAAGAAGCCACGTGACAAATGCAAGCTTCACTGGGTCAGTCTACTGAGGAAGACCAGAGTGACTGGTAGAAAGCTCTAGGTGAGAGAATTTTTTGTGTTGGACCAAAAGTTTTAACTTTAAACATGTAACTACCAACACAGATGAACTTTCATGATAGTATGTATTACCTACGTATACAATACAGGTTCACAATCCTCTACCACAATTTAACCGTATTGCACGATTGCTTGAGTGATCTGTTTAAAGTACTCTACAATGCTTCTGCACTTATGTACAAAACCGCTAGGTGGCACAATTACACGGTACCCTGGAAGATATCACACAAAACATTCACAACATTGATATATTGGACAAAAATCGCAACATTTATACAGGATATTTTTGGCTACTTGAGAAATTGTATCTGACATATCATGTTCACAGCTATATTTCATGTCATTTAATTATTAAAATGTACAAGGCGTTGTTATATTTGTTCAAATGAAAGGAAACGTTGTATACAACGATGTCTTTACGCAATTCTTGGTTACGATTGTCACATACGCCACTACCTAATACTTAATTTACAAACGGTCACGGTGTTATTGACCATTCAACTGCGCTATCTAGCGATCGACTTTAGTACTGCACCCTCTACATGGTGCTGAAACGCCATCGCTAAAATAGTCTCTGAGCCATAGTCAGACAATTGTCGACCTTCTTTGTTGTAACGGTCTGCATTGATGTTTTCCTTCCATGAAAATTGCTTCTCGTCACTACTCTAACTAACTACTCTAAGTCGTCATGATTTAATTCTCGCTGTTTCTTTGCTTTTCTATAAATTCCGTATAAACTCGCTACCATTTATTGTTACACGTATAAACTTGAATATACGACATAACGTCCCTCTACCACTACTCTCTACACATTAATTCTACTTTTTTTACAACTCATTCGTATCATTCCATACTTTGCTACAACTGTAGCCCGTGTCAAAGTAGCCTCTATCAGGCTTCGAGAGGCGGCTGGAAACAGTAGAAATTGGCCAAATAGACCAATAACATAGCGCGAGAGAGTACAGTGTTATGTTATCTGTCTATTTGGCCAATCTTTACTCTTTGCAGCCGCCTCTCGAAGCCTGGTATAGGCTTGTGTCAAAATATTGACAAAATTCCGGCCAGCCATTTTCAAAGTTTACTGCCTCACCTAGAATGCCGCCTTGGTCGCCTTTTAGTCCAAGCTTCTTTACTGAGCCAAAATATGCCTTTTTTGTGGGTAAACGTTACCACAAATCGGCCCCAAAACCTACCGAAAACGGTTTGCGCGCGCGTTCTCTGTACAAAGATTATGTGTTGTTTGGCGGAGGCGAGACGTGGTTTCCGGATGCAGGACTGCCGTCGTCCGCTAGTTGGTGCCACTGAGCCACGGGCTTGCGCGGGTTGGCCAGCATCTCCGTCCAGTGCTCCCGCCCCGGGCCTGCGCAGTTCTGCCCTACGTCACACATCCCGATCAGCTCACTGTGACCAACGCTGGAGGGCAAAAGTCCTGCATGTTAACGTCATAATTTGCATACTCGGGACAACTGAAATGAACCCGTTACCGCATCCAAACCAACTGAAAACATTTTCTTTTTATTCTTGACATATCTTTGTAATTGCTGGCATTTATATTTTTTTCTTTTTATTTCCATGACAAAAATTGCCTTCATGCTTCGTTTTTATCCTGAATAGAGCTCCAGAAGTGATGCTATGTTGTTGCGTTTGGTGGTGGTCAGGGGGGTCAGAGGTCATTCTGGCCATCTTACGATGAGTTTGTGCGGATTCAAAAATAAGAATTTTGGGCAAAATGAACAATTTGGAGGTCGAGCTACCCTGTCAATGCGAGTTTTCAATAGTTTAATACCCATGATTTTTTACAGTTCATTTCTTAGCATATGTTTCAATGGAAGCTGGAAATGGTGGGCTGTGAAGGACAGAAAAATCAAGGTCATCTTTTAATTAGAAACATGGCCGAATTTCTGAGTAATCCACCATGTAATAAGAACGTTGCAGATAAAAGTAGATATGGTGTATATCAGTAATCCTATGAATGTGTAATAATCCTCAACAATCGTATCGGAAAATTGAATAATAGATTTTTCATGTCGGCACATAGACTTGCCTATCTTACAAGGTCATTACTGAATAAAATGTGCCGTATTCTGTATCAAAGCACAATGAATAAGTGGAGATACTAGTCGATCTTTCTAGATTTATTTCTTAACATTTTGTTCTTTTTAAACTTTCTTTGTCCATTTTCTCCACGCCATCCCATGGTAAGTGGTGTTGGGTTACATAATGTTGCAATTTTATAGTAGGAGGGATTTAGACTCCTGTCACCATATATGTGAATTTGTTTGAGTAAGAATTAACAGAGCAGACCATATGCGAAGGTAAATATTGTGCATTTGCTTTGCAAATATTACCTTTCTACATGTGGTCTCTCTCTGTGTCCCTGCCTCTCTCCCTGTGCGTGTGCCTGTTCACGCGCGCTTGTGTGCACGTGTGTATTCGTAGGTGGATAGCATTCAGCACCAAGGGCAAGACCTGGTATACTAGTATTCGCGTCTCTTTCTCTTTTAGTCTCTCTCTCTCTCTCTCTCTCTCCTCTCTCCCTCTCTTTCATCTTTCTCTCTCTCCTCTCTCTCTCTCTTTCTCTCTCTCTCTCTTTGTTTTTACTCTTTGTTGCAGCAGATTCACGAAGCCTGGTAGAGCCTAGGCTGACTTACCGGTCGAAGTCTACCACAGACACGTGCAGACTGACTTGATCCATGTTCTCAGGCGGTACGTCAAACACGATAGCCTCGTTCCACACGGGGTTCAACGTGTTCTTCTTCACGGACGTTTTTCTCTTCTTCAGCTTCTTCCCTTCGCACATCAGGGACACCTTCACGAAAGGATCTATGGAAGAAAGCATGAAACATTCTTAAGATCACACCATTAATTTGTTGGTTCGCGGATTGGCCCGCTTCATTTTTTTTCTGATATGCGAAAACAAAATAAGCCTTTCAAGTTGATGTTGAAGGAAGTCCCTTCTCTTTAGAGTTGTTACAGTTTTTTCCATTTATCAAAACAGTGGTTTGTTTAAAGTTTGAAATCTATTGTTTGAATTACAAGCCAGTCTGGTATCTTGACTTCGGGGCTATCATAGGATCCTTAGGTTTGCTTTTATTTCTAAAAATTTGCTTCATATTTTTTCCGAAAAAAATCCGAGATCCACCAAATCAAATGGTGTGGCCTAAAGGCTCTTAAGGCGATTTTAGGGCATTGGATTTCAATGATCAAATGCTTATAGTAATGTTTTCAGTGTACTAAGTTGAATAAAATGAGGGTTAGATATAGCGAATTATGAATACGCTTTAAGTTTGAAATGAAGATGAAAATGAGCTCCGAAAAGGCAGTATCAGACAGATTTCCTCTCCCGGATTTAATGTTTTGTTTTGCCGCTCTAAAATTGTACCGGATGCCCTTAACAAGGCAAGTAGGTCAGCAGACAAGTAGGACAGCAAAATTACATCTCTCATATCAGAATACGTAAAACTATTTTATCAAGAATATATCAACGATGTTATTAATGATTTTCTTAATCTTAATTAAAAGTCTGTCTGTGTCTCCAATGATATCAAATTAGATAGCTCTAGCCTACTGTGATTTTTTCCGGGGGCCACAAGACCCCGGCTTTTAGTGTCGCGTTCATCATTCATTCGATGGTTGGATGTCGGGATATTACCATATATATGAACAAAAAACTGCTTGTAACCGCTAATAAACTCTCACAAAGTATCTCTTCTTCGTTAGAAAAAGTTCATGATACATTGTACTTTTGTATCTAAGTCCAGTCTAATTAGCATTAGTCCAATTCAAATCACCAAGGTGACCAATTTGTGTCACTCGCACCACCCAATAAGCTATTTTGGCCCCGCCAGCTTTTTAAAAAGCATTTCTTGACTTTCTTGTTTTATGCGAATTACGTGCAAAAACACACACACGTATGAAAACCACACGCTGTGTCTGTGTCTGTCTCAAAATAGCAGGGGTAACGTATCAGAAACCTAAGCCTTGAGGCGTTTATCTTAATGAAAAGTCAAACAAAAATAGTAGAGACTAATATGTGGAAACGTATTCTTTACAGGAAATTGCCGATATGTTTACATTCAGGGAGGATATACACACGTATAGAGAAATATTGTCCCGTGCACGTTAGAGAGCACTAGTTATAGTGGTGGCATTGGTACTGCCTGGTAGAGACTATAAAGTGACCGGAAGTACTCATTGACTGACCGGAAGTGCCGGTGATGTCCATGGCCTTGAGGTTCCTGGCCTTGATGATAGTGAGGGTCAGTCGGCCCGCTGTCGGCAGGTAACACAGGGAGAACATGATCTCACCAAGGTCAACCTTCTCCTGGAACACAGAAGTAAGGTGTAAGGCTATTGGCTGATAACAATCACGTGACTGCATGACGTAATTTAGCATCCGCCATGTTGGTGGAGAAAGGCCGCCATATTGGTGGAAAGTGGCTTCACCAATTGTAAGCTAATACTATGCTCTCTCTCTCTCTCTGTATGTGTGTGTATGTGTGCCTCTATTTTAGACTTTCCAAACATATTCTTGGAACAACTTACATCAACTGTATGTAACAAAACGATATTGCTCCATTATCTAATACATGAAAGGCTAGTCCAAAGTCTACGTGGATGATTACTCACTCAAAGTACAAAGAAACATCTCTCCATAATAATTTTTACAAATATTTCAAAGACTTTCATAATCCGGCGCACATAACATCGCCCCAGGCCGCACAGTTAATGTATGCATCATGTACAGTAACTAGTGGGTTGAGCTCCGACGTTATATAAGATGCCTGTTGATAGAGATAGAGTCTTTTGTCAGTCGGGATTTTCCACGAGTTCTTACCGGCTTATCTTTACTGCTCCTGGAGGCTTGCTCTGGGACTGATACGGTAAGATGTACTGATACACGGTACGGAGAGGTATCCATAAGAACCTCATTTATCAGAAACTAAAGCGGGATGGGCCAAAGATGTCTGACAGTGTTTGCCGTTAGGCCACACCAAGTAATAGTCATTTTTATGGATGACGTCCACGCGCGGATTGATTTTGACCTGTTTCAAGAAATAAAGACATCCCGCTTCCTGTAATGCTGAGATCAAATTCCAAACCGGGGCCCGGCAGGGCAGTCTTATGGAACGAAAAGTACTACATAAAAGACAAGGAAACACAGAAAAGTTTTCGATAAAAATCATGGGCACTATTTCTGTATATTCTTGATATGAATTGTTAGTTTTTCGTTCATACAAACAGCCCGGCCGGGCCCCGGGTTGGAAATGTGGTATAACTATGACCAAAGAAGTCACGGCATGTGTACAGTGTTTCAAATCATAGAATTGGAAGAGGTGATGATAAGAAAGAAACACGGCAGGACGACAACTGCTGTTCCAATGGTTTTCGTCACGAATAAAAGACTTGTTGGTTGTTACAGTGTTCTCTCATTTTATTTGTGTCCTAACATTTGTCGTCTCAAATCTAAGCATCTTGTTTTTCGGCCCCCTTTTTTTATTTGCACTCTCGCATTATATTTCTGAAATACATAATTTTGAACTTCGTAGATCGATTACAAAGATGAGAATTTCTAGCCATAAATTGAATATAGAATTAGGAAGATATAGAAAAATCCCTCGCGACCAGAGGTTTTGTCCATTTGGCATTCTGTCCCAATGATATTGAAGACGAACAACATTTTATTTTGAATTGTACACTATATAACGATAAACGCACAAAGCTGTTCAACCTTCTCTCCGCCTGCTCAACAGAATTTGTTACATTTCTTGCTATAGATAAATTTAATTTCATCCTAGAAGGTAATAACCCTTACTGTGTACAAGTAGGTAAAGATATCAAAGAATGTTTAGACCTTAGAACAAGTAGTATTAGTTGACCAATCTATTGTTTTGTACGTAGGATATTTTCGCTGTACCTATGTGTATTTGTCTGTATGTCTACATGTCTTTTAATAGACCTTACGAAAGTCGCTGTACTTTTGTTGCGTCAATAAAGTTCTCTATTTAGGGTCTCCAGAAGACGTCATCCATAACATTTACTTGTTGTGGCCCGACAGAAAAAGACAAATTTCCGGCTTGGGCCTCTACTCCGATGAGCCGGTTTTAATTGCCCTGAACGATCCTCAGCGAGGCCGAGCGTATTTCCGACGTTTAACGTAACACGGTGTCGTGTTGCCGGCTAGACGGTGTTTATCTCTGTGAGTGTGGGACACAGTCTGGGGAATCTGCGTCATTAGGCATTACTGTGCTTCCTCTGCACGGAACAACACAAAAGTCTCGTATTCGTATGTACAACATTTAGACCACGCTAATTTTATTACATGGTTCTCAGTTTTTGCCCCCCCCCCTCCCATACCCCCCCAAAATTAGATTTATTTCATACCTTTGTGAAGTATTGTTAGTTGTTGTGATTTTTTTTACAAATTATCTAACGTGTTCTTAATTTTTCGTTGATTCTTTGCATGCTCCATTGCAATTGTTGCTTAGTCCTAACCAACTAGAAGAACATTATGACCTCCAAATTGACCTTGTTTCCTCCAAGTCTGCGGGAGACGACTTTACCTCCAATTTGACCTTCCTGTCAATCTGCGATTACACCGTCTCCTCCTCACTTTTTATGACTAATGTTTTCAAACAACTACAGACAAACAACCAAAACAACTACAGACAAACAACCAAACAAACCAAAATGTGAGCAACTTGCTAAATTCGAGAGCTTGCCAATGTCACTGACGAAAGGTAGTGGATGCTACCTGAAACGTCTGACCATTTCCAAAATCATATCCAGTTGCTTGAGTAACTGTTTTTTTTTGGCAAAATATAAGCATTCTGAGGTTGATAGGTGCCTCGACATTTCTCTTTTTTATGTTTACGGAAGGAAAACATATTGTTTTTGCTACGTTTCCTCTTCTTCTTCTGTTCCAAACACTAACCTCTGACCTGGCCTTATTTGTTGACGTCTGTCACCATGGTAACTGGTGTTGGGTTACACCATGTTGCAATTTCATAGCATAAGAGATTTAGACTCCTGTCTGACCATACATATGAACGTATTTGAGTAAGAATTAACATTGCAGACCATATATGCGAAGGTAACGTTATGCATTTGCTTTGTAAATGTTACCTTTCTAGTCTTTATTCAAATCATTATTTAAAAAGACAGCAACCACACAATTCTTTTGATCTGTCCCAATGTTGTACAGAGAATGGTAGTTGATGTTTGAACCTGAAGGCAAGCGGAAGAGGCTTACATTTCAAGAGAGCACTAGCCTGGTTTTATTTCAAAAACATAGCAAGGGGTATATCACTCAGCGTGTATACCAGTAATAACAAACGACGTGCACAAATTATCTACTTTCTTTTTCTCCCTAACACATGCCTGCTGCATTGTTATCAAGTCATTATTTTTAAAATGATTGTGTTAGCCGAATCAGTGATGTGTGAATAGCGACTCAATTTGTGCCATTATGTTGTCATACTGACTTCATCTTTAATGGTTAGAACGTGCGGTGGCATCGTAATATTTGGCATATATTTTATGGGGTTGCGATGTCGTAATGTGTAATAATTGCGTGTGTCAAAGACGTGAATGTAAGATTGGAAAATGTCCATTTGTTTTCGTTAGAGAATTAAAATGTAAAAGGCATAGTTGAATATAGAAAGCTTCACTATAAAGCAATTATTACAATAAAATTTTAAACATTGTTATCATAAAAAAACTTTATCGTACCGTTTGGAAACATTTTTCTTTGAAATGTTTTAGTTACAATTTTATATGTGGTTTTAACTTAACTATAATTGATATGAATAAATAGTTAACATAAATAATAGTTTTCTAATAAATAGTTAGAAAAATTAATAGTAGATAAATTGGTAGAAAATTTACCTTTATGCTATTAGATGCGTTGAAATATTAATATTTTCAAATATGGTTTCGGCGAGTCATGGTTTGATACGGAACGTTAGTGATTTGAGTATCATAACATATCAAATATCATAACAGCATTATACAGACAATAACGTGTACGTACAGCCTACGTCATACGTACCAAACATAGATTCTGAAGAATTGTAAGGGCCTTTTCTTCTGTACGTGTTTATGTCAGTAGGATTCGAGATTCTTGCTAAGAACTTTACT
>NW_017803268.1:1276041-1291255 GCF_001625305.1 Branchiostoma belcheri
CCGCAGGGTTTCTCTTGCACTCCCTCGCTAGCCGAGGCCTTTAGGAGATTTTCTACGGCAGGTTGCTTGTACAACTCCGGACGGATTTGGCCCACCGGCGGTTGCTCTTTTCGCCGCACGCTTTGGATTGTGAAATCTACGCTGGTGAAGTTGATGTGGCGATCGACCATCTTACGGCGGAAGGACGTGTGCCTGTCCGAGGCCACCGGCTCGGTGGTTTGCCGGACGAGCCGCTTCCCGTCCCGGCCCGCCATGCTATCCTGGCTGCCGAACTCCGAGGGTATGTCTGGGGACGAGAGGCTGATCTTGACGCCGTCCTCGTTCCCGGCGTCCTTTGGGGAGGAGGGAGGGGTGCTGTCGGGACTGAGGTTCTTGCGTTTCCATGACAACAGATAACACCTCCACCAGCAGTACACCACCACGATGAACAATATCATTCCGCCGAACGCCGCACCAAGGACAACCGTCAGGGGAATTTCTGTTAGAAAAACAGAAAGAAGATATGTTATGTTGTTTACCAAAGGAAAACATGTTGTTTTTGCTACGTTTCCTCCTTTTCTTCTCCGCCAAACACTGACCTCTGACCTAGTCAATGACCTGATTTGTTGACATCTCTCACCATGGCAACTGGTGTTGGGTTACATAATGTTGCAATTTTATAGCAGGAGGGATTTAGACTCCTGTCTGACCATATATATGAATGTATTTTGAGTAAGATTTAACTGAGCAGACCATATGCGAAGGTAAACATTATACATTTTCTCTACAAATATTACCTGTTTTAGTTTTATTTTATTTTATTGCTTTATTTACTTTAAAATACCTACTGCCAGAATATCAATATGAGTCCGGCATATGCAATATACACACATTTCGATACCTAAGAAACTTACCAAATTTGTGAGATTTACTTAGAAAAGTTGAACATCATTACATACTAGACCAGCATTGATGATAACTAAAAAAAAACATTATTTGGTGATATGAAATCATACTTCACACGGTCTCAAATATCACATAATTTGATTGCAATACACGCATACATGTATGTAGCTCTCTTCGCATGTGAAGGTAAAAAATAAGTCGATCTTTAAAGTTCATCATAGGACTAATAAATAGGCCTCTACTGTTGTTATGACATGGTAAAATGTCAGCATTTCTAAGTATAACATTTTAGCACTAGTGTTATCATTTATTCAACTTATTATGCTTCTTTGTGCAAACGCCCACGGCTTCGCTATCAACGAATACAGACCTATCGTTAGGCCACAGCAAGTAAATTGCATGGATGATATCCTCCGCAGACTCAAAATCGAATGCGATAGGGCGAAAAAAACAAGACGGGCCCCCAAAAATTAGGTTCCTACATTTTCAAATTTTGAACAAGAAATAAAATATGTTTACTGCAAGCTATTATAACTGACATCCATTCGTCACTGAGAAAAAAAGCGTCTTCAACCATTGTACAAATGGTTTTAATTCAGCGAACATGACATATAAAAGGAATAAAATGCATCACTGCATCAAAGTAAAAGACAAAACATTAAATCAGAGCCTTGTCTTGTCTCCTCTCTTCATATTTATCTGCCATCCACGTTCCGGCATGGCAACAGACATTTTTGCCCATTTTCGGCATAAAGACCACTGTGAAAAAGCAAAAAAAATTTTTTTTTTTCAAAATCTGGCGAAAACTAATGCGCGCGCTGATGTCATCCATAAAAATTACTTGATATGGCCTAACGTTACATTTCACCTTCAGTGCACATTCCGCAATGTCTATGCCAAGTTCGTACGTATTAATTATAAAACAGTCAACCGCAGAAAGTGCCAAGCAGTCTGCTAGTGAGGACATCCAGATAACACCGCTTGTAAATTATGTTCTCAGAGTCTGGCACCCTGGGGGTTTAATTCCACCAATAGGAGGAGTCGTAAGAAGGGTGTTTGGTATTAAAGGGCGGAGGAAAGACGGTCTGTGAAAAGAGATATGACTGGTTAGATTATAGATTTCCACGCTAACCTTTTCAGCTGCATAGTTTACTGAACTAGAAAATGGACGGTGTAGCCTATATGGACAACCATCCACTGCTTCTTGAGTTTTATTTTACACACAAAAAAACACACACACAAAAAAAATACAACTCTCTGCAACAATGTAGGAACATGTCAGGATGACCATTTTTGAACTTCAACTTTGTTTTCATAACCACTACCCATATCCATATACTAAATATCATTAAGATCCATTTACAGGTTTTCGAGTTATGCTGAATACATACAATCAGCAAATGTACAAAAATCCCACTGCAGTACCGTTGGAAAAAGCCAGGGTAACCATTTTTGAACTTGACCTACATTTTCACTACAGCTACCTACATGCCAAATATAAAATATTTATTAAGAACTTCTCAAGTTATAATGTTGACCTTCATACAGACGCACACCAAAGCTGCTCCACTAGGCTCAAACCGAAAACATAGCCTTCTGACGAAGACAAATACAGACGCATTTCTTTTACAAGGATTCCGCGGAAAGCACAGTCGTCAACAGAAAGTTGAAGTCCTCACCGTCAACTTGGATTCCACTATTTACGGTGGAAACACGAGGTGAATTCCAATGAGGGAATGAAAAAAAAAGTTACCTGAAGGACGTTGCGGATTACTAAAAAGATTTATGCCACCAGCGAGGATTTCTGTCCTTCAGAATGTGTCTGTCCTGACGGTGTTATTACTATGGCCACAGCAAGTAATTTTTATGGATGACATCGACGCGCGCTTTGATTTTTCGGCTGATTTTGGAAAAAAAATAACAAGAAATTTTGTTGCCCTCTGACAGTGGACAACATGCCGAACATTGGTAAATATGTCTGTTGCCATGCCGGAAGGTGGATGACAGATAAATGTGAAGAGAGGAGACAAGTCTAGGCTCTGATTTATTGTTTTTCTTGTACTTTTACTCTGTTGCAGTTTTGTATTTCATTCCTTTATATGTGATGTTGCCGCTGAATTAAAAAAAAACTTATTCAACAAGGTTTATGCTATCAAAATATGAAAATAAAGAAATCTTTTTTTGCCCTATCGCATTAGATTTCAAGTCTGCGGAGGATGTGATCCATAAAACTTACTTGCTGTGGCCTATGTGCGGAATTCCCTGATGAATTTACCTTCCCAGATTTGAAGGACGGTGATTCTCAGGGGTAGGCACGGAGGGGGGCATAAATGTAGATGAAAATGACATAAAGTTAAGGTACCGAGGAGACAGGGATTGGGCTTAAGACGGGAGACGGGAAGACGGGTGTTGGTGGCTTTAGGTTCTTTCTATGTCCACAAGGTGTGTCGCAACTTAAGGTGTGTCACAAAGCTGCAAAAGGATAGGCTTGACTGTACATGTGATGGGCGCAGTGCAAAATTGTATATACATGGGACTTGAACATATAGCGGCCTACTTGTAAAGATAAGAATTCCACATGAGTGTGTATTTGAGAAACGTATATGGGCGGTAGGTTCTTTTTTTGCTGAGCATTTTGTTGAGTATCACGATTGGTCGTTTCATGGTTGAGTTTTGGGTGTTGGATACATTATCGTACTATTTTAGGAATAAAAACCGAGCAGACGTCAGGAGGAAAAGACTGGCTGAATAAAAGAAGATATTTATAAGTGGCACAGTTCTTAACCGCTTATAATCGTTAATAAACTATTACAAAATACCCGTTAGAAAGAACTCATGATATACAAAAATTGTGCGTCTAAGTGACCTAGGTGACCAATTATTTGAGACACACATCGTCATCATACAGCTATTTTAACTTTTTAAACTAACTTTTTTTGTTCAAATCATTTTTGTCTCTGATGCGAGCAAATGTTACTCCTGAATGATGAAGCCTGTATTTGTGATCAAATTTTCTGGTCAAAATCAAAGTCATTTCCACCTAGTACTTCAGTCGCGACGGCAACGCGACGTCCTGGAATGAAGTTAATTGAGAGTATTTCTAGTGGAATCGCCCAGTCAATCTACATTCTTAGTACTCCCACTGGTACACTTGCGTTCATGCGGGCTCTAGATACGATCTTCCTTATCAACGTAACTCCAAGGGGGTTGTCTACTATACCAGGAAATTACCTTTCGCATCCAGAACCGTAATCAACGTGCCTATCTAGTTCTATGCCTGAATTGGTTAAGGTTAGGTACGGTTCTGGATAGTCCAAGCATTCTAGAACGTAGATTTACGAAAGACACGGTACTGAATACCCCTAGAATATCCAGAACCGTAACTATGACTAGTGCTTCCATAACTAAGGCTACAAAAGCAAGCAAACAGTCCAAAAAAGCAAAAGAGTCCATTTCCAATCCTACAAAGACCTCTCGACTATGCGTTTGATAGAACTAGCCATGTCCAACCAATACGATTTCATTATATACATGTAATTGTTGTATGCATATGTGTTTGTGTAACGTGACCTGTGCTTAGCCCAGTGGGGCAAACATGTACAATAAAGGTCTTCATTCTTAATGTTCTAAGACAAATAATTTCCCGTCATTTTGAAGTAATATTCATGCCTCACTGCTAATGAAATACAACCTCTCCACCTTTGAAGTATAGAAGAAATGAAGATCACCAAGCCCCATATACAACCTCTTCACTTCTAAAATATAGAAGAAAAAAGATCACCAAACCCCATATACAACCTCTCCACTTCAAAAATATAGAAGAAAAAAGATCACCAAACCCCATATACAACCTTTTCACTTCTAAGATATAGAAGAAAAAAAGATCACCAAACCCCATATACAACCTCTTCACTTCTAAAATATAGAAGAAACAAGATCACCAAACCCCATATACAACCTCTTCACTTCTAAAATAAAGAAGAAAAAAAAGATCGCCAAACCCCATATACAACCTCTTCACTTCTAAAATATAGAAGAAAAAGATCACCAAACACCATATACAACCTCTTCACTTCTAAAATATAGAAGAAAAAAAGATCACCAAACCCCATATACAACCTCTTCACTTCTAAAATATAGATTCTGAAGAAAAAACGATCACCAAAACCCATATACATTACGTATTGAGAAAAAAATGCCCTTCGGGTCCAAAGATTACCCCCAAAACTCACTTTAACTCCAACTCCTCAGAGTTCCTCACGTCATACTATCAGATAGAGGAATGATAACGTTTCCATGGTAACCGACTTACGTAGATTGTTGCTATGGCAACTAGATGTTGTCTAGTTCCTGTTGCGATAAAGAAATGCACTTGAGTTGACGATAGCATCGGAAAAGTGGAACTACATTAGTCAGACTACATTAGGAGAAAGGAAGCAAAACGACGTAACTTCGCAGTTTACATACATTAACATGCACTATGTGCCATTTTAGTATTTTAGACCATTTTTATTCATGTGAAAAGACATTACAAAGTAATGACGCACTCAAGTTATGTTAGAGGCACCACTGAACACATATATACAAGACTGAACAAGAATATTAGAAGACAAACTTATATGAAACTAAATGTAACTAGAAATGTAACATATGTAAGGCAAATGTATAATGTTTACCTTCGCATATGGTCTGCTCTGTTAATTCTTACTCGAACACATTCATATATATGGCAACAAGAATCCAAATCCCTCCTGCTATAAAATTGCAACATGATGTAACCCAACACTAGTTACCGTGGTGACAGACGTCTGGTTCAGGTCAATGACCTTATTTGTTGGGAGAAGAAGAGGAGGAGAAAGAAACAGAGCAAAAAGAATAAACGACCTACAACTCCCTCGTCCAGTCACGTGACCTGGGTGACCTTTGACCCCTATGTCACGTGACCCCTCTTATGAGCTGAAGAAAGATGGCGGACGCCACCTGAAAGTTTCTCTGAGCTGGAATGTTTGTCGTGAGTATCAGTTTAACTCCTTCTTTCAACATGTTCTCCTCCTGCAAAGGTTAACATAACAAGGATAAGAATCCAGACTTATATAAAACAAAATGTGATGAACCTGCCCGTACAAGGAATATAATTTTTATTGCAAACTCATGCCCGAGTTTTCAATAAACTTGGGCATGAGTTTATTGCAAAACACTCATGCAATAAGTTTTTGCATGAGTTTTTTTACACATTTGAAATGTGCATTTCAAATGAAACATTTGTATTTGAAATGTTAATTTCAAATACAAAAGGAAGTATACGTACAAGAAAGTAATACATAACTAGACACAAAAAATAGAAACTACGATAACTCCTAAATCTACAGGTCTGGAGCTGACTTCTTTGAAAGAATTCAGATAGTCATCATTTGAAGTCTCACTTATAGTTATACTTACACTAGTACTAAGTTCTGAAAGTTCTTTGATAGATTTACCTATAAATACACCATATGCTAAGGGAATATGGAACATTTTCGCCACACCATGGCATTTGGTAAACACTATGAAGCACACACTGCGCTATAAAATTTATAGTTACATGGTGTATAAAGTATGTCATTACGATTTAAGAATGACTTTGTTATCTGTCTTTCCTTGCTGTGAAATCTCCTCCTTTCAGAAGTGTCCTGAAGCGGGGTATATCCGCGTGAAGCATACATTGTGTTTTTCCCAGTAGGAGGTTTTTCTGTGCACGAAAGATAGGAGAGCGCCAGACGCCAGTCTCGTCACTTAAGCCCATGTAGCACTTGGACTAATATTCACCAGTTTCCCATTCCCATGACGCATTGAACCTTAGTTGTAGTATACAAATACTAAGGGATCAGCCTTCAGAGAGAGGGGGGAGAGACAGAGAGAGTGAAAGAGAGAGAGACGAGAAAAATACTAGTATACCAACCAAGTCCTGTCCTTGGTTCTGAACGCTATCCACACACGAATGCACACGTGCACACAAGCGCGTGCAAATACAGAGAGAGAGAGGGGGGAGGGAAAGAGAGGGAGGGAGAGAGAGAAAGAGAAAGAGACGCGAATACTAGTATACCATAGGTCCTGTCCTTGGTACTGAATGCTATTCACCTACGAAAACACACGTGCACACAAGCGCGCGGGCGAACACACACACGCAAAGTGAGAGAGAAAGAGAGAGAGGGAGAGAGAGAAAGAGAAAGAGACGCGAAAAATACTAATATACTAGGTCCTGTTCTTGGTGCTGAATGCTATCCACCTACGAATACACACATGCACACGCGCGCGCAAGGAAACACACACATAGAGAGAGAGAGAGAAAGAAGGCAGCAGAGAGGGAGAGAGAAGGAGGGAGAGAGAGAGAGAGACGCAAATACTAGTATACCAAGTCCTGTCCTTGGTGCTGAACGCTATCCACACACCAATACACACATGAACACACACACACACACACGTGCGCGCGCGCGCCTAACACACAGAGAAAGAGTGAGGTTACGTTACGTAATACTTTAAAGCGTTAATCCTCAATGATCGTACCAAGACAGTATACACCGTCTGCTTCATGTGACTGCAGCGCCATCCGGCGATCCATTTCGATATAACAGAGAGTCGGTTTCCCAATAACAACTTTGCCAAACCAATCAACAAACGTAGCTTCTATGAAGCCCTAGCATTTTTATGTATGACGACATTGCCATTGGATCATTTTATAAAATCTGACCACCAAGGGACGTTCAACCCACCATAGTGGTAGGTTTTACAACTTTAAAGATCAATTTAACGATTTGTCAATTTCTCCCACAGTAATACAAACACCACAGCCCCCATTCTCAAAACGACCGTTAAGAAACCCTCCGACCAATCACAACCGCGGTACCATAAAAGAACCTCCTGATTTAAACGTCCCCATTGTCTCCTTTTTTACTACTTTCAAAATGAGTTTCCGTCCAGATAGTGACCTCAGTGGGATAATGTAGTCTCTGCTTGATTACAAAATCTATAATATTTTACTATTTATGTGGGTTACGCATACGTATACGCTTCCTATCCGTTCTTTTGAAAGCTGTAGTGTGCATCAGCATAGTTACGAGTGACCGAAAACACTAACTTTTACGGCGAATTCTTGCCGAATGTTCGTATTTTTACAGCATTCAGGCCAAAATGGTTTCATCCGAAATAGCTGTATGTATAATGCTTTACCAGCTAGGGGTGTATTGCCTATGTCGTAAAAATCGCCTCATTCAGCATCTATTTTATGTAGGACTTGGTTACACTTGAATGTGAGATAAAATGGCCTCACCCCAAACGATCACATCAGGATGTCACCAGAAGACAAGATAGTAAACATCAGGCTTTCAGCAATCTATCATAAACTGGGCTAAGGCTGATATATATCTTGTACTTTACGCCCGTTTCTATATTTCCTTCGATATCTCACCAGAAATTAGGCCAAAGCAAGGAAATTTTATGGATGACGTCCTCCGCAGACTCCAAATCTATAATGCGGTAGGGCGAAAAAAAGGCGGGTCAAAAAACAAGATTCCTACGTTTTCAAATTTTGAGACCGTAAACCATTTTAAACAAAAATTGGGGCGACGAAACTTAATATTACAACCAACTGGTCCTGTATTTAACAGTATTACCTGTCTTTGTAGATGTCTTCACATTTCAATTAACTAGAACAATTGTAGGAAAGAATTTGACATACCAACATTCATATGGGCAGCTACTACACTGGGTACTCATATGGGATGGAAAACCTTATACTGTCAACACTTGCCATCCTACGCGAGAAATTGTGCCTCACGTTTGCTGGATCCCTTATTGTCTCTGATGACCCGATAGACATTTATGACATTATTGCCCATTTTTGACATGTTGACTACCATCCAAGGGCAACAGAATCTCTTCTTTTTTTTTCCCAAAAAATCAGGCGAAAATTAATTCGCGCCCTGATGTCATCCATACAAATTACTTGCTGTGGCCTATCTGTGGTTTCGCGGAACAGCTAGAAGCTGAAACAGTGATAACCATGAAAGGGACATATTTCTCATGGCCACTTTTTCCAGTAACATATGATCGTTTCCTGGAATCTACACCGTGCGACCATGACCCCATTAGCCTTACAATGGCACGGAGGTGACCCTACATAAACCTTATGTTCACCTACGGCACTTTGGATATATGTCCATTATGTTTTAGTACAACGTTAGGCCACGTCCTCTGGAGACCCAAAATCTAATGCGAGAGCGCAAAAAAACAAGAAGGGCCGAAAGAAACAAGATGCCAGGATTTGAAATATACAAAGGGACGACAAATGTTAGGACACTAATTGAATGAGAGAACACATCGTAATAACCAGACAGGAGTTGTCGTCCTGTCCTGTTTCTTTCCTTTCATGACATCTTCTTAATTTTGCAAAGAACATCGAACGTATGCTGTAGTTTCAGATGTAATCACTAGTAGGCGTAACAGTCTATACTATTGGGATTAGAAATTGCAATGATACATTAGGCCTTTTTTTCGAGTCGCTGAGAGTATTTTTGAACTCTTTATGGGGATCTTGGGGGTAGTAGAATAAGCGCCAACGTTAGATCTTTAGCCCCTTAGTCCATGACGCCAATGAAAAGCCAAGTTCAAAGCTGGCTTGCAAGATCTGACTTTTTAAAGTCTCTGGCAATGGCAAATTTTCAAAAGATTTCAAGTTTCTCAGTGGATGCTAGACTGGCGGCAACTCTTTACATTGATCTTTTTCTTTTATCACGTTTAAACAGCGGCTTCCAACACGAAGCAACCTCTACGCAGTTGGATACTTGGCGTTGATGCCTAGCCGCTGGACTTCACGATCAATATTCTCCATCTTCGCTTGACTTCTCCAAATTAGACGTCATCAAATTAGCATAAATTATGCATATTAAATGATAAAATTTACATACAATTATCTGGGATTTTATTAATATTAGAAACCATGTGTAACTTGACATAAAACCCATAAAATTCTATTGTTGGAACAAAAATGACTAAATTTAGCAAAAAGTGCCTGTCAGAAACCCGTTGCCATGGCAACACAAAAAAAATATTATCTTATGCCAATGATAGAGAATTGTTGCCAACAATATTCTAGGAAAAGTCACCAAGTTTGGCCGTTCTAGCGCTTGCCGTTCAGACGCTAGGTGACATCAAAGTTGGCGTGGGCACTTTTAGCCCCCCCCCCGGTCTAGGTAGGGTTAACATGTTGAATTCTACGTATCACTAATACTACTGGAGCTAATTCTAAACATTCTTTGCTATATTCACCTAATGTCTGTACACACTTCTTCTAAAATGTAATTTAATTTATCTATTGTATAGTTAAAACCTCTGGTCCCAGAAATTTAATGGTATCTTTCTATTTCTACATTCAATTTATGACTGTAACACATTCCTTTCTTACTGAATATTGCTCTTTGAACTTCAAAATTGTGTATTATAGAAGCAGGTACTGAATGGAACATTGGATTTGTTAGGGAAAAAAATCAATCTTAGAATGATACTAGCCACAGTACAGAGATAACCTGATGTTACCTCCACAACTATTCACTCACTGTCGGCCATCTAGGTCTCCTTGAGGTCACTTTCATGGTTGTTAAGTTTGATAACCCCAAGTTTCTCATTATGATATTCCCTTGAAGCATAGCAAAGGGTCTGTAGTTGAACGTTTGCCAACAATGTAAAAATGTCCTTGAGTTTCTGCATGGTCGACACATATTCTGAGTGCAACTTTACCAAAGAGATAAGTTAAAAGCAAGTGTAGGACCTAAGAGGGTTTCTTGGGACCAGAGGTCTTTCAAGGCGGCTATTTGGAGACAAGAGCCGGCACTGGAAATGAGTGGAAAGGAAAAACTTCTAGCTGGTATGAGCAACGTTTGATCTAGAAATAACAGGGGAAAACAAGAATTCAGAGATTTCAGACCTCCATCAAATATGTAGGTCTTGTGTGATGGTGACTGTGTCCTCTTTTCGTTAACCACGGTGCCTACAAGTCTTTCTTTATAAATCAAATATCGTGCGGAAACAATACCAACAGTCAGCTGTCAAGGAGGTCTTGTAACAAAAAACACCCGTGAAAACAGATGCAGATGTTACTAATGACTTCTCCCCTTTTTCTGAACCCAACGATTTAATATTCATTACAACCTGACCTAAAAACCATGTGGAAACACAGACACACACACGGACACACATACAGAGATATACCAAAAACAATACTTCTATTTCTCATGGAGACAATTATCATAAACCATCCTACATTCACAACAAAATATTATAGTGTTGGAGAAATATCCGAGGCAATCGTTGCGTACATCCAAAACATTGTCCGGATGCTATCATTTTCTTGCGTTACCAGTCATGTGGGGACTTATGTTTCCTTTTTAGAGTCGCTCGATAAGTATATCCTCTGGCGTTAAATATTTCATCCGGCCGATCTCTCTACGGGATTATTTCTACAGAGGAAATCGTTAGATGCTGTTCCTATGGGATCTATTATTCTCCATTGTCGCCTGGGTGTAACCTTACAGGGACGTTTTCTACAGACAATTCTAGGCGCCACATAGTTCACTATTTGTCAATATGTGGACATTTTTCAGCCGAAGTACTCTGATGTAGCCGGCAAGCTATATGTTTTTACCTCAGGGGAAGGAGGTATCCTTCCGCGGAAGTTTCGATCGTGTTTGTGTTCGAAGCTATAATTCACAATGGGCTTGGCTTTTTATTATTTTTGGGTAAGTGATTAGCTATTATTGTTCACTCTTCATATGCTTTTTTATGCTTTATGCTTTCATATGTTTTTATGCATATAAAGTACTCTTCATATGCTTTTTTTTCTGGCAGCTAGCAACTACATATACCAGCATGTAGTGTGCCAATGCATTCTCCAAAATGACACGTTCTATTTTATTTTTGGTCTTAGATATACATCTGTTCAGCAGTAAAGAGCAATACGCTATATAGGGTGTAATTTGCTAGATGTGTTGTGGCTTCATAAAGCATTGTAACACCTCCCATAATGTGTACACGTCCAACAATTGATAAGTACATTTTGCTTCAGCGGTCGATAGCACCTGGACGTATGATTTACAGTAAGGATCAAACTTTAACCATGTCAAACTAATAGAGCGGTCTGTTATGGCGGAATCTATCCCCCCTTAAAGCCTATCATTTATCATGCACCCAATTTCAACCTACAATGGTCTGTTTGATAGCCCGTGATCACATCTTCGTGACCGCAGAGGTAGAACTGCATATAAAACTGTTCATTAAACAACACGATCTTTTTATATGCACCGTTATGGTAAGGAAATAAGATTACCTTACAGGTAATGATTTGTTTTCGAGTCGTATTCATTGTTAGGTCCCTAGCAGGTTCTTTGTGGCCGTAACTGTCTTCATATGAATGCAGATGGTGCTTTTGACCATACTGTAAGCGATAGACTGACCAAAATGTGGCCGTTACCCATGCTACCAATGGCGGCACCAACGGCTTTGATATCATGCAGTTATTTTTTAATGATTGATATAAAATGTACTAGAAAGGTAACATTTGCAAAGCAAATGCATAATGTTTACTGTTTCGGAAATATGGTCTGCTCTGTTCATTCTTACTCAAACACATTCATATATATATGGTTACAGGAGTCTAAATCTATCCTGCTATAAAATTGCAACATGATGTAACCCAACACTAGTTACCATGGTAACGGACAGCCTGGTCATTGATCTTTTGTGTTTGGAACGGAATAAGAGGGAACAGCAAAAACACTATGTTTTTCTTCGGTAAACATAACAAAACACGGTGGTGGTTAACTCTATCAAATTGCTAATTGTAGCCTCAATCAATGACAAGTGAATACATTTGTGAATATATCTTACCAGAAAATTTCTTTTCGTATCGTTCTAATGTTACATAATGCTATTAAAAGTCCTCCCAATCCTTGGCATGGTCGCTTATGGCGGCGCCCATCTCCATTTCTGTAGCCCTTAGGCCACACAGTTGTGCAATCACTACAGCAGGGGGCTAGTCCACTGGTAGTGGTGTGTGTTTAACTCACATACCTTTCTCAAACGCTGAGTAATAAGCAGAGAAAGAAGCATGTACCATTTTCAAAGTCTTTAGTGGTATGACTCGACTGGGGATCGAACTCACGACCTACCGAATGCAAGGCTAGCACTCTACTTACTAGGCCATGGCACCTTTTAAATAATGCAGCTTTGAAAAAGGCCATGTTATGAATGATTATTGTTGGCATCCTTCCGTCTCGGGAGACGATGGAGTATGGAGTATGGTTCAGTTCGTCTTCAGACATCGCCGGCTGTGGCTGTAGAGTTTTATCCTGGAGCGGCATACTTTGCCGCAGTTGTCACAGGTGAACTCGTCTGGTTGCGTGATTACATCTAGCCAAACGGTGGCCTGTATGATAGTGTCACAAGTGAAGCAGATCTGCAATTCCCCGCTAGACTGGAGTCACAGGTCAAACATTTATCATGAAAGCTCCCACACCGCCGGAGCCCGTGGCGTGTCCTCATATTCAATGTGTGTAAAATCGACCCTTCAACTGCCAAACCCACTGGCGGAAAGCCCGCAAAAGGCCAATTTGTATGAATAAAACATTTTCCTTGCCTCTGCCCATCCTTCTGTAATGGAAAAGTTGACCAAGCTTTTGAAGTAAGGACAAGGCTACACTTTCAAGTTTCGCAATAAGATTGCCATCATGATCATTAGCATAAATGTGGAACAATTGTTACTTTGTCGGGTTAGAATATAAATCATATCCCACATTTTCGATACATATCAAAGATACGGACAACATTACAAGATATGGATGTATTTCTGCACTTTGTATGTAGAAGATATTATCGGAATGTCTTAAATATAGTTCACATTTTGTGAATACATTTGTGGGCATGAATAAAGCATAGCTGCTTGCTGACAACACACCTGCTATGGGATAGGCTTATTACCTTAAAAATTATCATGAAATTGACGTTGAAAATCCAGTTTTACTACCATGAAATAGCTTTGGGTGCCTTCCAAAATAATCTTTGATTTGACATTTTATCTACCATACAGTGGAACATGGTTGAACACCATGTACATGTAGGTCAACACTGATGGATGATGATGATGGTTGATCGGCTGATTGATAGATCTGTCCAATAGAATCTGCTAAGTGATGTGAACGACTTACTTCTTAAGATATAAAAGGTAATCGTCAAGACACTTCCGAACACTTAACCCTCCAACGATTGACATTAGCACAGTTCTTGTAATGACACGTTGTTTATTAAACGTTGATGACTATGAAAGCAGGTTATGTATAGCTTAAGGTGTCCTCCCTGGCTAATTTGGCATTTTAAGTTTCCATCGTTTTCTCACAAAGAAATTTAGAAAGAACTGTAGTTGTACTGAATATTGATACCTGGGTACAAAAGGGTTATGAATATGAGAGAATAACCTAATTGCCTAATTAAAATCTAGTTATTCTCTAATTACTACGGGTAATTAGTAGATATCAATTTGTGCAAACTTACGTTTGTAGCTTTGACCATTATGCACATGAAAATCATATTTTTGTTTCAGTTACTTGTACCAAAGTGCTATATTATAACTTTAAAGATAATTACATTTGGGGCAATAAAATGTGATGACGTCATCTATATGGTCCATAAAATAATATTCATAACCCCTTTGTACCCAGGTATCAATATTCAGTACAACTACAGCCCTTTCTAAATACAGTCGGTAACTGCTGGAGTCCTCTACTTTGGGACACGGTTTCTGCAGTTGTCAGCTTAACGTACCGTTTCAAGCCCATGATCTTATCTTAAGAAATTTGGACAGTACTTAATAATCAATAGATGCTATCTGAGAAGATAGGTCTTCACCAGACCAGGCAATGCAACTGTACAACGACCAACAAACATTTTGCAACATAAACTTAATGTCATGAGCTAGCCTACGTGGTTTAAATTTGAAAAAAAAATGAACTAGGTGACTTGGCTTACTTGAAGTCTGTCACCATGGTAACTGGTGCTGTAGCAGACACCCTGTGGTGTTGGGTTACATTATGTAGCAGGACAGGGTTGGAGGGGCTGCTCACCATATATATGAATATGTATGATTGTGTTTAATATATGTACGAATGATATGAACTACGTATTGAGCCTAAATCTTCTGTGTCCTAAAACTAATATAAAATACTTACTCCTTTTCTCTTTGTGGATTCTAACAACGAATGTCTTTATCTTTAATGTCGATGAAACTCGTACCATTACGTGCATGCCC
>NW_017803268.1:1291370-1322492 GCF_001625305.1 Branchiostoma belcheri
CCCCCCCCCAAGGCTCAAAGGTCCACGTTTTTTTTTGGTCCACTTTTTGGTCTACTTTTTATGTAAAGATTTTTCTTGAAAAGATAGACCGGAATCGTAGAAAAACTGCTCCCTCTGTCATTGAATAAAAACTTATCTCTGATTTTTTCTTTGAAATCCTCTCAAAAACGCACGAAATGTCATTTTAGAAGGTTCATTTTTCAAATTTTCCGGGGGAGCATGCCCCCGGACCCCCCTAGGAACCTCGCGTCTACGGCTCTCGAGGGCCCCTCAAGCAGTGGGAAGAACCCCCCCCCTTCAAAATCCTGGCTACGGGCATGACGTGGTCCTTATGATACACATCATAAGGCTAACGCGGAAGATTTCCCACCTCGACCTATCCACTGACTCATATGCCCAGGCAGACCACGGCAAACTTACACCATAACAGACGACCTTTCGAAGCAATTTGTTAACATATAAGGCAAGTCATATTGCACAGCTGCTACCATGCACTTTATCTACAGGGCCTGTCGGGCTCGACCTATAAACTTAATGCATCTTCTCCAACCAACCCCAAGCTTGACATATCTCTTAGACATGACCTTTCTGTCTTTTGGATTTTGTAACGTACTAGTTCACGCCATAGTTCTGCAACAAACCATGATAGGAAGTTACGGAAAAGTCTCTAGAAAATAAACTAGAAAAGTAACATTTGAGAAGCAAACATATTGTACCTCCTTCACACCATCTTGCCTAGCAAACTACTGCTCTTTTTTTAATGCTGACACAAACATATTCATATATATAGTGAAGAGTATCTACAGCACTGTCTTGCTACATAACCCAATACCACAGGGTGTCTTCTGCAGCACCAATTACCATGGTGACAGACGTCTGGTCCAGGTCATTGGCCTTATTTTGTTTGAAGAAGAAGAAAAATAAGAAGACAAAGAAGAAAAAAGAAGAAAAATGGAGTAGGAAGGAAAATGTTACTTTCTGATAGGTTATAAACATAATAAAGTTTGTAATAAATATGTATATGTTAACGTAAACAGGTATCAATACACTGGTTGTCAGTCTTTAAAAAAATGACCTAAACCTATGTGCCATATATGTTTACCTTTTCACACAGGAAACGTGTCCATACACGATGTTAAACTGGTTATATCTCTATTCCAGACAATAAAACGGCCATAAAATTCACAAACTCATTTCACACCAGTAGTTTATGTTCACTAAATGATCCGTATAGACCGGATGCAATCCATAGCATCACCGATAAGAATGGATATTATATGACTTTGACCAAAGTCGACTGGAAACAATGGTGCAGAATACGGAACACATCGATTGCTCATATGCCATAAACCGCCATCTGGAAATAAAACGGTGCAATGGCATGTCTATGCCAACGGAATTGTTGGAGAAATCGAATACGAATTCTTTTATAATATGTTCCTTAAGCTTGGTGTGAAGTCAGGAAAATATTAAAGAGACATGCATGCATAAATAAACATAACATGATAAAATAACAAATATAACCAAACTTCAAATCAAAGCAAAATAAGCAACTGTAAAATTGTATAATTAATGCCAAATATAGGTAGGATACGTAAATCAAACTTATCAAGCTAAATACTAGAAGTGATATAAGAATAACGAAAAATATAAATTAATAAATGCATAATGGTTGATAATAAAGAAATCTAATAATAGACATCACAAATCCTCCATGATGTTACGTAATCGCTAAAGACGACCCAGATTTTTATTATATATTTATTAATGTATTTTAGTTTTGAGACAGTATTGACATTTGTGATGGATGATTCCATTTTAGTATCATTACAAAGAATAAAATAAATTACTTTGTACAGATGCACAATGATAGAGAAAATTACAATCTTTCTATGGTTTCCAATAGCACAATCATCAGCGCCACTTCCACAAATAACCACGCTGCGTGTAGTAATAGGAATTCTATAACAATGCCATCATCTGTCACAATTTTGTATGATTATCCAGATGGTATATTATAAAAACTAATCGATTGGATATAATAGGCACCATTATGGTAATTGCAAATCTGTGGCGCAATAACAATTCGACTTCCATTTGATTCTTCCTTTATCATAAAGTAATATTCAGTTCAAGTTCGATAACACATTTTATGATCATAATTACCTCGTCTAGACTATTATGCTATGAATGATAAGTGCAATATAAATCATAATAATTGTATTTCTAATTATAATCTAAATCATAATAATTGTACTTCTTACAGACTGAAGCCACGAATCTTTAGGTCTTCATGAATTAAAAAAAGGAGGCACAAAAATTCATTGTGGCTCTGTGATAAAAGTTTCTAATATTTCAGCATTTCCAATAAAAACTTCATACTGCTGAAATAAAAAAAAAAAACATTCAAATTTTGCAACGTTGCAGGTAATGCTTATATCATAAAGCTTTGCCATAGCTGCATTAACACTACATGTAACTTCGTAAAATTAAAAAAAAAACACAAAAACATTGGCTCAGTGATATAAAAAGTTCTAATATTTTTGTATTACAAATAAAAACTTCATACTGCTGAAATGAAAACTGTTTAAATTTGCAACGTTGCAAATAATATTTATACCGTAAATCTTTGCCATACTTGCATTAACACAAGGCCATAACTTTTCTGCTTAAGGAAAAAAACCTAATGGCGTTATTAATCAGAAAAAGATAACACTTCCCGATACAATATCATAATTGTGTTTTCCATATGAAATACGTTACGCTAGGGACATGGTGCCTGTAGGTAAGACATTCATTGTCCTCCTTGTGTGATCGCGATCATTGCTTTTTCAATGCATTTAGAGGATCTTTCTCAGCAGCCTTGGGGCATTAAGGGACATGGGAATAGATTTCATTACTCTGTACTGTGAAGAAGATTGTGCTGTGCCCTGTAATCAAGGACGCTCTCCCATTGCGCACGACGGAAACGATCAACTGACCATCAAACGTCCCATTGTAATCCTCGGTTGAGTTCCACCCACGCAGCATTGTAAGTTACAAGTTTAAGCAAACTGATGTGTCCTTTGTTGAGATATCGAAAATCCATGAACAGTTGCTCTGTAAGTGTTTTCCATAGTCGCTGTACTCTTTGTCTTGAAAACAAAGGTGCCCATATACGATTTCAACGTGTAGAATAGAATCTATAAAGAAGACAAAGAAGTAACTAAACTCCAATACGGGTACCACCAGCACATTCAACTTCAGTTGAGAGATAATCAAACTCAATTTCCTACCTCTAAAATGTGTATCAAGTTTCCTGCAGAATATAACAAGTCTATGCATCTTGCATGGTTGGTAATATCTCTTAAAGATGCTATGGGCTAGCCAGTCACTCAACTCAAACATAATAAAAAAGCAAGATTTTTATCTAAAATATTATCGCAGTGGATATCAAATAACCAGTAAGCCTTGAAGTAGTTTCAATCAAACCGCGATGCTTAAAACGCCTTGATGAAATCTCTTTTTTAGCAGCTGCAAGTAATCACTAGCCATCAGCAGCTTAAGGACATTGAAAAAAAAAGCAATAAAAAAACAACAATGGATCGATGTAATCATATTATACAGTGCATAGAATGATAGGGTCACGATTGAGGAATCTCGTTTAGCCTTCATCAACAGTCTTCATCATAGGTTTACATTGGGGTCTTCATAGTTAACCTTAGTCGTAACCCTTGACTTGACATAAAGCTTTCTAGATGAGATATGTCTATCATCCCTTGTTTGATGAACTGCTTAGTTGACATTGATGAACAGGTATTGATAATGTCCGTGGCACTTTCGTTTCCGTTCAACCTAGTTCTGTCTCTCAGACATTTGAGTAACCCTGAGTCCTTTTAAAGAGTTCAGGATCTCCTGAAGATTCAAGATCTTCTTCTTCGGTGTATCAAATATAGCAAAATGTTTGTTCAGTAAAAGTTAAAATTTCTTAGTAAACTACTAGAAAGGTAACATTTGCAAAGCAAATGCATAAAGTTAACCTTTGCAGGTGTTCTGCTAGATTTGTTAATTTTTACTCAAACACATTCATATATATGGTCAAAGAGGAGTCTAAATCCCCCCTGCTATAAAATTGCAACATGATATAACCCAACATTAGTTACCATGGTGACAGACGTCTGGTTCAGGTCATTGACCTTATTGGTTTAGGGAAGAAGAAACAAGATGTTTTCCTCCTTAACATAATTAAGTAAGAATCATATTCATTCAACATTATAGATATAGAGGAATCTGCTATGAAACTTGCGGGTCAATTGTCGTTGCTGTCAAGAAAGATCTATGGTGAGTATCAACTTTAATGTGATAAATGCTATCAGGATGACTATAGGTCGTTATTCAAATTAAAGCACTCTGCACCACTACTGTACATGAATAAAGCATGCCATGACTTATTTCTGCTGACAAATTCCCGGAAGACCCAATACTTAGCTGGAAATTGGCCAACTGCCACATTAAGGTATAAACAACATATCACACAGTGCTAATTACTGCCTAATAGCATTGAGGGTCTCTAATAATACAATCGGCTTCCTTTGATGTTTCCAATTGCAAACTAAGGTATTCTTCTCCCTGGCAGGTATAGATGAATAAAACCTTACTATGTTGGGTACACCTTTTATCACTACGTATTGCTATACTTTCTTTACGACTCACTGATGATTTACAATGCTTTCAATATGCATTGCCGATGATAATGATGATCAATACATTGCCTGAAGAATCACTGTAAAACAAAACTCTCATTCCATGCTTCTAGGCAATCGTTGACTCACAATGGATCACAATTTAGAAGAACATTTTTCTGAGGCATTAACAGTAATGCTAGTGGCAATTTGAAATATGATAAAGAACTAGTCTACAGCATTTCAATGCTTTCAATGCATTGCCAGGAGAATTACTGTAAAACAAAACTCTCCTTTCATGCTTGTAGGTAATCTATGCATCACAATTTAGAAGATCAGTTTCTTGATTTTTTAGCTGTTACTGCTAGTGGTACTTGGACATATGATCAACTAAGTCTAGACTGCTAAAGTCTTCTCATGTCTCCTATGCTTTCCAGCTTTAATGACATACTATGCACTCATCATAAACGACCCGGCTGTCAGCCAACTTATTCACATGCTCTTATGAGTACTTGTAAGGTAAAGGCAGTTGATAGGGTGCGACCGCTACACTTCCAGTGAAACTGTTTTGAACCTGCTAGGCTGGACCACCGTATCACAACACCACACACGGGCCAAGGCTGTCCTCACGTTCAAGGCACTGAATGGTATGACACCTGCTCACATCTCACAATACTTCACAACATCTGCTTCTACCCACTCACACAACACCCGACACAGTGCACAGGGGGGGCTCCAACTACCTAAAGCACGTCTACAGTACAAAAAGAGATCATGTTCATTCTCCGGCACAGTTCTCTGGAACTCCCTTCTGCCACATGTAAGAAACTCAAAATCTATCAGTACATTTAAGACCAGACTTTCTTCCCTCACCAGTTAATTTGATTTTGGCTGAGTGATTTACAAACATTATGATTTTCCTTACCAGTTAATATGATTTTGTTTGTTTTATGTTTGTGAGATAAGTTCCATTGATATGAAAATTCCTTTCGCTTTAACTTATTTATGTTTGGTTGGATTCTTTATGTTACCTTATGATTCATTGCACACTTGTATATAGTGATTATTTTCTTCTTATTTATTATTGTATTTTATCCTCAGTTACTTTGTATTTTACTATGTTGGGGTTTACCCCCCAGGTATCATTGAAAAACGCCGACAAGGCGATATGTATCACCTGGATAAATAAATAAATGAAATGAAATGAAATAGCCATGACTAGTCACCACAATCCCTTCATTTGGACTCGTCAGATCTACACATGTGTATCCGAGACAACACCCATGCAAAACGTCATCTCTTCATTCGATCGCCAGTCTTCCTCCTTCGTAAATATTTAAACACGCCGGAAGGCATGAAGAGACCCTCAGCCATGAAATGTGAATGGTTTTAGAATATTGAGCTCGTGTAAAAGAGGGCAGTGTCGATACTATCTTCACGTGGCCGTGACACTGTGCGATAAAGGGCTTGTCATAACAGAAAAGACTCGAAGCGTGGCCAGAAACTAGATTATTACGCCGATAAACTTACCAGAAGCCTATTGTAGACTGTTCTGAAATAAAGATTGGTGGTATTAACATTTCACTCATAGTTGAACGTTAAAAGTTGATATATTTTGGCAATTACGGACATAACAGAAAATACTGAAAGCGTGGCCCGAAATTAGATTCTGACGCCGTTAAACTTACCAGAATGCTATCGTTGACTATTTTATAATAAAGAATGCTATTAACACTACCACCATTCACCCATATGCAATAAGTTACATTTTATACAGAATAGATGGACGTTAAATTTGACTTATTTTGGCCTAATGGACATAAGAGAAAAGACTGAAAGCGATAAGCGTGGCCCGAAACCAGATTCTCACACCATTAAAGTTACCATGCAGATGCTTATCGTAGACTGATTTAGAATAAAGACTTGTATTAACACTACCATCATTCACTCGCATTCAATAATGTACATTTTATATACAGAATAGTTGAACGTTAAAATTTGACTTATTTTTCCAATTACGCTTAAAACTAACGGACATAACAGAAAAGACTGAAAGCGTGGCCCGAAACTAGATTCTTACGCCGTTAAACTTACCAGAAGCCTATCTTAGACCATTTTAGAATAAAGAATAGTATTAACACTACCATCATTCACTCACATCCAATAATGTGCATTTTATATACAGACTAGTTGAACGTTAAAATTTGACTTATTTTGGCAATTTCGCTTAAGCCTAACGGATAAAAGAGAAAAGACTCCAAGCGTGGCCCGAAACTAGATTCTTACACCAATGAACTTACCAGAAGCCTATCATTGACTATTTCAGAATAAAGAATAGTATTAACACTACCATCATTCACTCATAATGTACATTCTCCTATACAGAATAGGTGAACATTAAAGTTGGACTTATTTTGGCAATTTCGCTTAAGTCTAACGGATATAAGAGAAATGACTCAAAGCGTGGCCCGAAGCCAGGTTCTTACGCCGTTTAACTTACCAGAGGCCTATCGTTGACTATTTTAGAATAAAGAATAGTATTAACACTACCATCATTCACTCACATTCAATAATGTACATTCTTATATACAGAATAGATGAACGTCAAAATTTGACTTATTTTGGCAATTACGCTTAAAACTAACGGACATAACAGAATAGACTGAAAGTGTGGCACGAAGCCAGGTTCTAAGGCCGTTTAACTTACCAGTCTATCTTAGACCATTTTAGAATAAAGAATAGTATTAACACTACCATAATTCACTCAAATTCAATAATGTACATTTTAGAATAGTTGAATGTCAAAATTTGACTTATTTTGGCAATTACGCTTAAAACTAACGGGCATAACAGAAAAGACTGAAAGCGTGACCCAAAGCCAGATTCTAAGGCCGTTTAACTTACCAGCCTATCGTAGAGTATTTTAGAATAAAGAATAGTATTAACACTACCATCATTCACTCACATTCAATAACATACATTTTTATATACAGAATAGATGAACGTCAAAATTTTGCTTGTTTTCGGCAATTAAGCCTTACAGCCATAATGGCCTATATTATGGGTCTGTAATGTATATAGACGCCAGGAGGCTGATGGCTCTATAACTAGGTTATATGTCACTTGGGGCAACTTTGCAATAATGGCTGGATATGAGTTGCCTCTGATGCTATCAATGGTAGTAAATCTACTGCAGATGTCATTTTCATAAGTATGATTTATGACAGAAGGCCAAGGTTTAGTTCACTATTGATCGACGAAAGTTTAACTTTAACTTTTTGAGACACGCTCGTAGCTTTTGAAAGCAAGCATGGGTGTCTTGGCTAAAGCATTACGAGTTTCTAAGCATTTTCGTTAGTGGCAATCACGGTAAAGCACACGTAGTAATTGCATGATTTCCTATTCTAATGACCTAATTCTTGGTGTAAATTGAATAGCAAAAAGATAAAGTGGCTATGCCATTATATTACAGAGATGAAAGGATAAGTATTGTCTTAGTGGTAAGTGGTTTTAAGATACGTAATTTAGAATATGGCTTTGAAACTGAGATACCAAATGTGCACCTGACTGCCTGCACATGAAATAGTGAATGAGGCGCATTGATTGATATCATACTAAAAAAAGGTAAGCATTAAAGATTATTTTTGGTCTTTAAAGCCGGAAGATTGGCGTCACTTCAGACAGACCATCTCCTAAAATATGTAGAAGCCACATATGGATATTTTATTCATGAAGGGGAATGTGCTTTGTGTGCTTCAAGCCGAGCATGAAGGGGAAAGAATGGCTCGTAATCTGGTAATGACGGTTGACGACCTTGGACGTGGCGTTCATGGTAAGGTCGCGTTGACCCCAATTACGCCCACGTACCAGCTAAGGTCATATCAGCACATATGTTATGAGATGACTTTATTGGACGACAACTGTACATATGTACAACGTATGGCAACAACTATTGTACATAGCACAAAAACTATAGAACATAGAACTAAAATGGTAAGATTTGCAAGCAAATGCATAATGTTAACGTTAGCATATGGTATGCTGTGTTAATTCTTACTCAAACACATTTAAATACATGGGGACAGGAGTCTAAATCCCTCCTGCTATGAAATTGCAACATAATGTAACCCAGCACCAGTTGCCATGGTGACAGACGTCTGGTTCTGCTCATTGATCTTTTGTGTTTGGAACAGAAGAAGATCAAACAGAGCAAAAGCAAAATTTTCTTTGGTAAACATAATAAAACTAAAATCTTAATTACTAAAACAACAAGGGCTGGCATACGTCTTTGATATAGCGTGACAATCGGTTGGGGCTGTATTTTTTCTAACAGCAAAGAATATATCAGAAACTTCACCACGACTCAGACAGGTGTGTTCAAACAATCTTATGAATTGTAGTAAGGAAATTTATCGATTGACATATAAATATCTTTAAAAAACCACTGGCAATTTCCTTTTCCTGTAGAAGTTAATTAGACCTCTATAGCTTTCTCTTCCCAATTTCCGAAAGTTTGAATTGATTTTAAAAAATGGCACTGTTGAGCGGTATGTACGTAATGCCGTTGTCTCTTTAATCTTGCTAAAAGAAAATTGAGTCTCATCAGAACTTTAAATTAGGAACAAGTGGTTGATGATCTTCCATTTAATCAGAGATTAAATAACGTACAGGAAAAATGGACTGGGCATCTCTCGCACGTGAACAATATTTAGGAGCGAATAGCAAAGTTCTTTCTATCACAACCATTTATTTTTCAAGCCAACGTTTCGATGACCTTCTGTCATCTTCATCAGGGCAATACTGACTAGTTTACTGTGCACTGACACTTAGTCATGTTTGGGATCACATTCTTAATAACTGACATTGGTTTTCTTATTGTTTGTAACTATTATGATTCCTAACAATACACATGTAAGAAGACTTTTAATAATTTCTATTTGGGACTGTGATAGCTCAGTATTGTCAGTTAACAAATCTTATATTATAAATAGAAACACTTTACATTTGGAACCACATATTTCCCTATGATGTAACAATGCCTAGTATGTATGTCACAATTAAACTACGTTCCGGAACGCATTGTAAACAGACAAAACTAGCTTAAGTGCACTATGAACTATGTAACACCTTTAGTGCACTATGCACCAAGCAACATCTAGTGTCAGTGTACAGTAAACCAGTCAGTATTGCCCTGATGAAGATGACAGAAGGTCATCGAAACGTTGGGTTGAAAAATAAATGGTTGTGATAGAAAGAACTTTGATATTCAGTCGTTTACAAACCTGATGAAATTATTTACGAATATTTATGAGCGTATGAAATTATCTCACGGAAAATGATGAATGTGAGAGATGCTGTACAGGGAACAGACCATGCATGGTCTCTTGACGTACGTTGCCCCAAGCAATTACCAACTTTATTATGATACCTCAGGGAAAATGGTTTATTACTTTTGGCGCTTCCAAGGTAAAATTAGGCCTGTATGCACACACAGGATCTATGAATAATGATCGCAGAAATTACAATAAATCACAGTTTAGCAAGTCAACAAAACGTTAAAACAACATTAAAATCTAATATTTCCAAGACAAATTTAGCCATACGAGGCTGCAAATGTTTCTTGCAAGCATTAGTGACATTGAGGCAATTCTCTGTTGCACAGAGGGTGAAACTACAAGCCATTCCAGTACTACAGAGAAAAGAAACATGGCTCCTTGCCAAGCCTCCTAAAACTTGAAAAGAAATCAACCCTTTTGGGTCTCGCAAAGAGTCAACTTTACTGCCGCACAATCTTCTTTTCTGCGGTTTCAGCACTGCGAGGTATTTGAAATCCAGATCTGCTGGATAAAGTAAAATTAAAATCTAAGAACTGTTTTGCTAACACATTTTCACGCGAACTTTGCATGTTACGAGCGCGACAAGGACCAACCCTTGTGGCCTCTAGATAATACAGGCAGATTCCTTTGGCCACCAGCGTCATTAATCAACAATGTTGACATTTTTTCATTAAAAGATGTGGTGATGTGAACACAAGCAACACACGTTTACACAGAAAAAAATCTAATTACATGACATTAACAATCAGTATAAAGAATATATGTCTGGCTAATTAAAACTGTTGCAATATATGAGTAATGACATTTATTATTTAGGATACATTGACGAAGTTGGCTAAGATCTTTAACGCATTTTTCCTGCAACGCTCTAATTTGACATTATATAATCATAATTTGACATCCTATTTGATATCATAAGAAAAAGGAGCCAGACACCAATTACAAACATTCTAGAGACAAAGACATATTAGGTAGATATGACGTAAGGTACTTTGGAAGACTATAACAGCTGCTTAGGAGAGATAACAACCCCCCACAATTAGTTGTTAATGCACGATGATACCATAATCCTACTCAATCTAAAATAGTGCATTAGTGCCGTAATCTTTCTGATAAGAGTATTATTTCTAGTTGCATTCGTTACACTTCGGATTTGCTATATTTGGATGCTAGCTCAATGAAGAAAGCTCGCGAACGTTTGCTTGCATTTTGTACAACACGTCCCATCTGGTTTATTGAAATAAGCACTGCTTTTTTCTATGTCTTGTTTTTGTTTCTACCTCATGTGGGCTATAGCTATAGAATACTGTTTAGCCGAATGTACTGACGCATAACACACAGAGTACATCTGTCAGCATTACGGAAAGGTGGTACATGGATTATGTCATTGTAGTAAGCTTATTGAAGTAAGCACTACTTTGTTCTTAGACTATTTCTTGAGAATTGTCCTAGGCTAATACTTAGTCTACTACTTGAGCTATAGCTATAGCTATAGAATACAAATTGATCGAATATACTGACGCAACCCTTGACAGGTAACACAGAGAGTACATCTTTCAGTATTAGGGGAGGGGGCACATGGATTATGTCATTGTAGTAAGCTTATTGAAGTAAGCACTACTTAGACTATTTCTTATAAAGGATGCTAATACTAGTACTTTATTTGGGCTATAGCTATAGAATACTGTTCGACCGAACGTACTAACGCAATCCTTGACAGATAACACACAGAGTACATCTGTTAGCATTAGGAGAGGTGGCACATGGATTATGTCATTGTAGTAATCCTATTGAAGTAATTAAGCACTGCTTTGTTCTTAGACTGTTTCTAAAGAAGTATCCTAATACTAGTTCTTTATTTGAGCTATAGCTATAGAATACTGTTTGACCAAATGTACTGGTGCAATCCTTGACAGATAACACACAGAGTACATCTGTCAGCATTACGGAAAGGTGGCATATGGATTATGTCATGGTAGTAAGCTTATTGAAGTAAACACTACTTTGTTCTTAGACTATTTCTTGAGAAGTGTACTAATACTAGTAATTTATTTGGGCTATAGCTATGGAATACTGTTTGACCGAATGTACTGACGCAATCCTTGACAGATAACACAAAGAGAAAATCCGTCAGTATTAGGAGAGGTGGCACATGGATTATGTCATTGTAGTAAGCTTATTGAAGTAAGCACTACTTTGTTCTTAGACTATTTCTTGAAAGTATCCTAATACTAGTACTTTATTTGGGCTATAGCTATAGAATACGAATTGACTGAACGTACCAGCGCAATCCAAGACATGTAACACGCAGGGTACATCTGTCAGTATTAGAGAGGTGGCACATGCATTATGTCATTGTCGTAAGCTTATTGGAGTACGCACTACTTAGACTATTTCTTGAAAAGGATCATAATACTAGTACTCTATTTGGGCTATAGCTATAGAATACGGTTTGACTAACGCATTCCTTGACAGGTAACACACAGAGTACATCGATCAGTATTAAGAGAGGTGGCACATGGATTATGTCATTGTAGTAAGCTTATTGAAGTAAGCACTACTTTGTTCTTAGACTGTTTCTGAAGAAGTATCCTAATACTAGTAGTTTATTTGGGCTATAGCTATAGCTATTTGACCGAATGTACTGGCGCAATCCTTGACAGATAACACACAGAGTACATTTGTCAGTATTAGGAGAGGTGGCACATGGATTATGTCATTGTAGTAATCCTATTGAAGTAGTTAAGCACTACTTTGTTCTTAGACTGTTTCTAAAGAAGTACTTTATTTGGGCTATAGCTATAGAATATTGTTTTACAGAACGTATTGGCGCAATCCTTGACATGAAATACACGTGTACAGAGTACATCTGTCAGTATTAGGAAAGGTGGTACGTGGATTATGTCATTGTAGTAAGTTGAAAGAAGTTTGTAAAGCACTACTTAGTTCTATTTCTTGAGAAGGATCCTAATACTAGTACTTTATTTGGGCTATAGCTATAGAATACGGTTTGACCGAATGTACTCGCACAATCCTTGACAGATAACACACAAAGTACATCTGTCAGCATTAAGACAGGATGGCACGTGAATTAGGTCATTGTAGTAAGTTGAAAGATGTATCCTCTTGTTAATTGAAGTAGATACTGCTTAGTTCTATTTCTTCAGAAGCGTCGTACTTCACCTGGGCTATAGCTATGCAATATGCTGTTTGACCGAACGTTCTGGTGCAATCATTGACAGGAAACACATATTATACACTTGAGTACATTTGTTAGCATTACGGAGGGGTGGCACGTGGATTATGTCATTGTCGTTCGTTAAAGATTGAGTCTGACGAAGGATTTGTACGTGAGGCCATTAACTCGTGCCTCCAGATGTCTCATAGGAAGCAGCAGCGCCAGCGTGATATCAATCGTAAAGTTATGATATGTTGTGTCTGTCGTCAGAAGCTCCCTGTGAGGATCCGCAGAAACATGTGCCAGGGACTGCCAGACACAGATATGAGGATTGAATAGAATTTACCATGACAGGATTTATCAAGCGGATTGGAAAATAAAAGGTTACAAATCCCTCAGCTTGCTACCAGGGAATGATTTTGGGATCTATGTCGCCAAGAATATTAGATAAAGTGATCATAATTAATAACTTATATTACAGTTCTAATTGCTCCCCGCCCCCAATGCTTTCCCAGTTATCTTCCTAGTACCGTTTATTCTTTCTGTTTGATGTAGTAAGTTATCAAGAGAGGATTAAATACGTAAAACTTTCTGACTTTTAGGAACTTAACGGGTATAAAACAAGAAACTTTTTTACCAATTTTTATGCTGAAGAGAACAATGTACAAAATTTGATAATGTTAATATTCTTATCAATTCCATTTCTCGTTGCCTGGTTGAGTACCTACTAGTGAAGACCGCTGTGACAGCTAGTGTTGTTTTGCTGTGAACATACTAAAGGCATTCAGAACGTACCTCAAATCTACTCAAGTCAAGCTCAACGTGCTTCAATCACTGTTTCCAGTGGAATCAGCTGCCAAAATATGTTCCGCGATACGCACAGATACTAGGCACAATCTTAATTAAATCTTATAACATGGTCTATTTGGCACGACGCTACCGCGTGATGGTTTGATCAGAATTCAATCGCAGGAAATAAATCCGGTAATAGCCTAATCACAGCCACTAATCGTTTTACCTTTGGGGTATGAAAACCCCTGCGCGCGTACAAACTGGTAATGCACGTACACGTATGCATGAGCTGTTACAGTGCTGACTGCTATACTATTGCTTAATTTTTTAAAAATCATTATTTTTTACACCGATGATATTGCAACTTATTGGTTGATATTGTAAAACGTATAGTATTGACCTATTTAGCGATATTATTAAGCTTAGTACTGACCAATTTACTTGCGATATTGTTAAGCTCATTTAGTATATAGTACTCACTTATTTAGTTGACTATATATTAACTGAGCAATATTTGTTTCTGTTTTTAACACTAGCATACAATTCAGCGCTACTTACTTAGTTGGGCTGCCACATGCTAGAGATTGTACCCATCGATCAATCAATAAACAATTATATTATATTACTTAATTTTGTTGCTTCAACTCTGCTGGAATTCAGTGCTTCAGGAACTTTTTGATGATTTGTTATGGACATTCACAAATGCATTCAAATATAATAGTAAATCAAGATTGATGACCTTGTCAAAAATGTCAAATGATACTGTCAGAATGTTGAATGACTCTATCTCAATGGGCTAGTTAAATCTATAGATCTCTGATATCTGATGACAGTTATAGAGATTTATGAAAAGCTATTATGGTTGATATCAATATCATCATATAAAACTTTATCTCTTACTAAAAGCAATAAATAGCTACTTTTTATATTACACATTTCAAAGCCACTTTCTTTTGCTAATTGCTTGGCTAATATTTCACATGAAATTATTTTCTTACGGCCATACCTGTTCGTAATGGCACTCATCATTATCAGCATTTTAGTTTATATTTCAAGTTTCTTACCAGCGTTACAAAAAGTAATTACGAAGATGAATTTATTAAAATTTTGCCACGATGACATGTAGTAGTCATAAAACTGGTCCTAAGGTCCAAACGTGTCACTACAAAGGTCCCCGTCCAATTTCACAGACACTGAACACAAGGTGGCTTCACTCAACTAGAAACAACGGGGATTTAGACAACAATCTTCCAGAATTTATTAGACTTTGGTTAGACACTTGTTAACTATTACAATACCGCATGAAATTCATAAGGAAATAGATTGACTTTATATTATGGTTTGCCATAAGTAAATAGATTAAATGACTTTATGTTAAGGTATGTGATATTCCTACGAAACTTATGAAAACCATTTGTGGTCATTTTTTTCTTTTATATGCATTCTTTGAATGTTGCTTATTTCTATTTGTGTATTCGAAACCTTTTCTTCGTACTGATGTAACATACCTGCGTAGCTACCAAGGCGATTCCTGGAATTCTGAATAACCAGTTCAGGCTGTTAACAAGTATTTAATTCAGCCACTGGCGAATGGATGCTACTTGAAATGTCTGACAATTTTCAAACTTTAATCCAGTTACTTGTAATGGGTAACAGTTTTTTCGTGCATTACCGTGGAAATTCCCATACCGCTTTTATGTAACACGTTCATAATTTTATCCTGCTGCGGCGATGCCTTTCTTCTTTTTCCTGGAACGCGGCGATAAAGTACAATTTACCATTTGGATCACATTCCCATTGGTTTAACCACCGTAAACGTCATGGCAGCCTGACCTTTGGTACTGGTATGATTTGATTTGCGTCACATCTTGGCGATTATCTCGTGCCCAGGGCAGTCTCCCGCCGATAACTCACTCGTTCGCCAATAACTCACCCGTGTATTTGTCAGTTGGTATCGATCCAACCGGAAGACGTGTTGAGAAATGAAATAATCTAAATTAGTTTTAACTTACTTTCTTCAACACAAAGAGTGTTTCTAAGTTGTTTTTTTTTTATTCATGGAAAGCTATAAAAGGCATCCAATGCATTTTCAAGGTGGCAAAACTGGATTTTAAAAGTCAATTTTCAGGCCATTCTTTTTAATGTAATTACCTTTATCAATCCCATCCAATACTCTGATATCTGTGAGTCAATAAATGCAATGTCACAGACAAAAAACAGTTGCTGGTTCTGGCTTTTTACGGGTGGTAGCCAAAAATAAAGAGATGCCTAACGTAGTTTGTTTTTGACCTATGTCAAATTCTCTAAGTATGATATGCTGCGACAATATGCGAAGAAATAGCAGCAAATTCAAATATTAGATAGATTTCTTTATATTAATTATCCAGAATATTTTGCGTTTTGCAGCCCTGCGGGTGCATTGCGGGTGCCTTTAACTGTGTGTTCATGCCTACGTTACTGTACTTTTTACAAGTTTAACTTTATAATTGTACCTAATTTCAACAATTATACTAGATATCGTAAAGTTTTTTTGGCCTCCGTTTAGATCAGGCCTTTTAGCTAGTCTAGCCTAAACGCGTTGCTGTTACTAATATAATATTCTGTATAAAAACTATCAATACATTGTCATAAATATTCGCCTACCGAGCAAAATCAAATCAATATAAATCTACGAAAGAATGCAGACATATTGAATTTATAATCATGCCTAATTTCAACGATACTATCGAATTTTTTGCTGGTCTCAATTTAGATAAATCCTTCTAGCTAGAATGTCCCAGACACATCATCCTTACATCTGTTATTCTGTATCCAAACTATCCATACATTTTCATAAATATTGGCATACCAAGACAAATGCGATCAATATATGTCTACAAAGAATGCGGACGCATTTACTTTTATAATTATACCTACATTTCAACAATGCTATGGAATAGTTTTGTGGGGCTTTAATTCAAATGAAAGCAACACCTCTAGCTAGTATGTACCAGACACATTGCCTTCACTAATATTCTGTATTCAAAATACCCATAAATTTTCATAAATATTGGCATACCACGAAGAATGCAATCAATATCTATCTACCAAAGAATACAGACGCATGAACCAGTCAAATATCGTGGCTTAATCTTCCTTATTGTACCCAGTTAGGTGTCTCAACGATTTCCTATGCAGTACTTGGCAATGTAACCTTCACAGTGAAATTGAAGCATTGCCTCTTGCGTATGGTGTCAAATAAAAGCAATAAGTAAGATACTGCTGACATAGATTTTTCATTTCTATGTTGAGCGCAAGACAATATCAGATGTTCTAATCAGATAGCTGTGATTATGAATTATTTTACGTGCCATATAAGAATGCACATACGTAGGAATAGTTACGCTGGGGACTAACATTGCAGACATATGCTATTATTTTTCATAATAGTATCTGAAACAACGTTTTGAAGAGCAACAAAGAGTAAAGTACGCTGTGGATTGCAAATATCATTTTTTGAAGCACTTTGAAATAAAAGCACTTTACTACACAACATTTAAATTATATGGAAAACAGATATGAAACAACAGCCAAAGTTTTAGTAGTCTCCAGGCAAGTTGAAGATTCTATGACGGCCATCTCCTCTGCCCATTCCCTTTTTAGACCAATATCTACCATTTGTCAGCCTGCAAAAGGAGTCTGGTGGAGACTAAATTTTTAGCGTGTCCAAGCGTTTCCAAGCGTACATCCTTTGCTTTTAAGTTGTAGCAGTGAAAAACTTAGCACATCCATCAAAGACGGTTAGGTTCCACTATCTGACATATGGCTTTTACATCATTAACACCGCTCAATACCTAGGACGGTAGCATGACATTGCGATTGACGTAATAGGGCCAGTCTGTCCGTTACGTCAAAGAGCACTTACCGCCTGGTCGGTACCTTCAATACGTTTCTTTGGGCTCATTAAAATTGCATCAAAAGCACTATTACTATAGATTTTTAAGCTTAGAAACTTAGACTAACTTTTCTGCGCAAGTGGTGCCCTGAAATAACACCGTAATCAGTTTTACCTCTTCGTGTTAACCGGTAATACTGCCGGTTAATAGTGCTTTATGCTTCTTTAGGCTCATCAAAATTGCATCTACAGCACTATTACTGTAGACTCCTCAGCTTAGAAACTTAGACTAACTTCTTTTAGTTCAACTGTGCCTGTGGTGCCTTGAAATAACACCGTAATTAGTTTTACCTCTTCGTGTTAACTGGTAATACTCTCGACTTATTAGTCCACTTAAAGCACACTTTTCGAAAGATTGCGCCCTTCAACCAAAGATTGACGAATCATTAGTGTCCGAAGATTTGGGGCGTCTTTCTTCATTAGACAGTCGTATTGCTTGGCTCAAGGCCACACGGCAGACTCATCCCAAAAGCTGCCCGCTAAGACTTCACCGTCTCCCCGCCTTTCTACCGGTATTACCTGGTTGCTGCCGTAATTGGTAAGTTTGAGGAGTCGACCATATGGCGCCTTGGTATCATCGGCTTCGTATTAACTAAGTAGTCGAGGATTACAGAAAGTCAAACTGCACGAAAAGTTAAATTTACTAATAGTTGTAGATGCCAAAAAAAGTTGGGGGTAATGTTGGCCAATATAAATAAGTACTGAAATACTACTTATTCACATTGGATTGGCAGCCAAATTGGCGGAATTACACAAAGTGTTACAGACTAAAAACTTTGAGAACAAGAGTTAACTACAGAGCGACAAATATAGACCGTAGTACATTAAGTTAATAGTATTCGTGAGTGTTAACAAATATTAAAACCCTGTCAACAGTATAGGGCTACACTATCATGGTAGTAAATAAAAGTCAAGTCTGGTAACTTTGGACTGTTTTTTACGTAACAGTAAGTTAAATCATATGATAAATCTATGATTACAAATTTCATTTTATCATTAAATGACAATGTCCTTGTAATTACTACATCTAGTTGTAAATTGATAACTATAGATACTAACATGATACTTTATTAATTGTTAGCATCTCGCCGCATTTCACTTCATTTATGTAGTAATGAAATCTTGTTAATGTTCATCACGGGAATTAATAAGCAAGAGTATTAATCTGAAGGCTTATTAATCAGAAAATTATCAGCCTTCTGTTTAATGCAGACAAGACTGTTTGACAACATGTTAATCTTTTACTTATGACCAAAGCACTTAGCTGCATTCCCATGTTACTGCATTAAGTAACAACATAAGATGATAGATATTCAATTTCGTGTCCTCAATGACATAAAGCAATTCATTTTGTTGGAGGTATGTCCCTGGCGTAGTGTCACATTGTCTTGAAATTTAAGACTACGTTTCGACTGGCTGAACTAATATAGGGCACGGTATAGGAGTGAGGAAGGCTGTATTAATTCAATCCGTTTGATCTTGGATTTAAACAATAGACACCCAACGGTAGAAATTATCAGGAAAACAAAAGGAAAGTTTATGCCGTGATTTACACACAGTTTAGTCAGTGACCAAACAGATCCATTTCGTTCCCAGAACTCTACTTTCGTCCTGCTGCTTTTTTTGTGCAAAAAGATATCCAACAAGACTGGCAATGAAAACAAACATTGCCATGGCGACGGTGGTTGCTGTTAGGGTTATTGTTTGCATGGCACTGCCATCATTTCATGATTTTGAGGAAGGCTTCAAGATGGTACCTGTTAAGTCTAGACAGATACAGTGCACTCCTTCCCGGAATGTATAGTGAACGAGCCCCGGGGTCACAGAAAGTAGGGCCATCTGGGGCAGACAGGTCTTCAGGGTTCCAGGAATGTGGGCATAGATGTGGGTCAGAGACATGCCTGTGGACATTCCATTCCTGTGGACAAAATGCCTGTACAATTCCTAGAATTCTTGCGAATTGCACACAATACTGTACCATTAGGCTCCTCCCTGAGACGTCGCCAAAAACCAAGAAATCCAATTGATATGGCCTAAATGATAGATGATGGTGTCGTAGATGTTGGCTGGAATCTTTACATTAGATATTCCAATAGCAAACATCCGCCGCTCTTTCTAATATCAACGCTGCCCTGATCTTGTTGCATGCTCGAGGTCATGTATACAATGTCAGCATAGGGGCGTGTCTCAAATTACTCGTTCAATTAGTCGAAAAAGATCGCATACATCACATGTGATGTATGTGATCTTACGTAGCTTAATATAAGCTTAAATATTCATATTTAAGCTAACGTTACGCACACTTAAATGCATCTTATCTAAAACAATTTAAGGTAACTGCCAAAGTCATACTTATCTAGGTCTTTATGTTTTAAACGTAGTCAAGTACACATGTGGACTACAATGCTGCAAATCAGTGCTTTATCTTTATTGCAACATTAAGCGACCTTAAAGATCAAGTAAGGATACGTTTATGTTTAAGTAGACTTTAAGTTGTTCGTTCAGAAAGTGTAAAGATTGCCTGCCGATTGTAGCATTTACGATGGCTTAAGTGTGACTTAAATACTGCTTAATTATTTTGAAATATTTAAGCCTTATTTACGAACACCATTAAGCATGCTTAAATATCGTTTTTCGTGCATTGACAGTGTGATCGTGTTGCCAAGAGCGCCAAGAGCACTGATTTTTTGTCTCCAGATTTTGCAGTCATCTGTCTGGAGGCTACAGATGGCACTGTCTGTGTGAGGTCACAATAATGGTGGAATGTGATGTCTCACTGTCAGGCGTATGACGTTCTACGGTTCTTCCGTTCCCCATTGCCCCATTCCTATCGAATTCTTCTACTGCCCAGAAGGTATATGCTTATAAAACTGTTATGAAAGTTCCATGCCACGGGGGTATATGACAATCAATATATAGATATACACATAGAAATGTATCGACCTTCCAATCCCCATAACTGTTAACATAAATTCTATTTCTGGCAATTTGCCTGAAACATAAGGTATGTATACCAGTACAAGTGAAATCTATGTCTTGTATAACGACTTATATCTACACAATGTATTTTAAATTCCATATGCATTTTACATATGTATTGTTATATCAAAGAATATAATGACTTCTCTCAGTTTTCTAACTTAATGCATTTGTTCCATTGTAGGGCGTAAAAATGCAATAAAGTTCATTGTCATTGACATTTTCTTTGAGTATTGGACTTGTATGAAACGTCTGAAAATACTAGTATATGGCGTGATATTGACCTTTGGATAATATACTGTATCGCCATGTAATCTGTGTAATACTGGCTTCAGTCCAAACTGATATACACTTGTCTCATACAGCTCAGTGGGCCTTTATCCCCTCCTCAGGCATGGTGATTACCCATCTGTACTATAGTCTATGTGATAGATGTTCACGGATCATAGGACCGTGCGCTAATTTCACAATAACTGCCCCAGACTGGGCCAACAATCCATCACCGCAACAGCACGCTTCTTAAACTCAATTTTCAATATTTCAATTGTATTTTGCATTGTGTCCTATCATCTTTATGTTTACCGAAGGAAAACATATTGTTTTTGCTCCGTTTCTTCTTCCTGACCTCTGACCTGGTCAATTACATGAACTATACTGTCTCTCACCATGGTAACTGGTGTTGGGTTACACCATGTTGCAATTTTATAGCAGGAGGGATTTAAACTGCTGTCACCAAATATGTGAATGTGTTTGAGTAAGAATTAACAGAGAAGGCAATATGCGAAGGCAAACATTACGCATTTGCCCTTATAGTATTATTGTTGTGTCCTATCATTTTATCATTGGATGGGGAATTGCACATAGTTTTTTTTCTTTATTACGTTGTTTGCGTCGGTGAAGGTTAGATATCCAGATAATAGTATACGCCAAAAGCAGTTACTCAAGCAGCTGGGTATGGTTTCAGATGTTTTTGTATCAATTTATATATATGCGGTTTTGTTATGTGTAAGTCCTTGCTACATGAGTGTGCTACCGCCACTTTGTGTTGTATTACGTTCCTTCCTCAATGTGTGAGTTTTAAAAAAAAGGCTGGGGCTGATTTACCGATGTGCATGTACGGGATAGATTGGACGGGTACGCGTCCCATTGCCGCGTCGGTCGCACCTACTCATCAAGGGACCGAGTGTCGAGGGGGTTGATCATGCGGAAAACCATATGGTGCTAGCACGGATGACTTCCCGGAACATCCTTCATGATTTAGTGCTGTTTTTACGACGTAATTTTAAGGAAGATGTCCTTGTTGCTCTTTCCTTGGCCAGATTATTGTCAGTATCTCACCTTCTACTGACAATTATTACCAATAAAACGGTGTTACAGGTACATCCGTAAAATAGGTTTTGACTGAAATCGCCCTACATATATTTCAAAGGCACGCACGATGCAAGTTTGAAACTTTTTATGGGATATTCAATAAAGTTCTGGCATGCATTCTACTCTTGAGTAAAGCAAGAAATGCAAATTTCAAAGAAAGGTGGTCGAAGGCCAAGATGGGAAGAGCTGGTGCGTGTGGTGACGATGTGTGACTCAAATAATTGGTCACATCGGTGACTAGAATTGGGGTAATGCCAACAAAGGGGGCAAAGTTGCAATGGGGCCAGGTAAAAACAGTGCTGGGCAGGCCTGGCACACAGAACGGGTATACCAATGATACAAGGGTACCGAAGTAACCGGTTCCTCACTGGCCACCCAGTATCGAACTCGCAGGGAAAGTGGCGTCGGCACTCGGGGCCCTGTGCCGAAGGAAACTTCGCAAATGAGTTCTAGTGCTGAACGGATTTTTTTTCCAGCGCTGAAGCTCCGCCACAACTGGAATTCCAGAGCTGAATCTTTACTCGGCACTCGCTTGCCAGAGCTCAGAGGCCGTCTAGGACGGAAGCCGCCTCACCTCTGTACACCAAGTGCTGAGAAAGGAACCCGTTACTCTGGTACTTTTGCACCAATGATCCTGAGAACTGGTGTGGTGCAGATGCATATTACTTCTTGCCACCCAACACGAAATCCCCAATAACACAACCATTGACCTTACCTCCCCCCAACAAAATGGCAGAAAAGTGCACCAGATATACTAGTTTATATGATATATGCAGCAAAGTAGTCTATAACAGGAGCTTTCTGACTAATTTGCATTATCTTGTCTTGAATTGTCTGACTTTTGTTCCTTTTTCGACTTCCAACAATTTGTCTTCACTCTATTTGCATATCAATCAATAGGTTGTGCTTATAAACCTGCATTTCCCCTCTGGTCTCTTAGTCACTGGCGAAAGCTAGTGGAAACTAGCTGAAACGTCTGACGTTTTCAAAATCATATCCAGTTGCTTGAGTAACTGCTTTTTGGCGTAAAGTAGTCTATATGCTGTATTTTTAGTCCAATCATAGAAAAAGAGCGATAAAATTATTTCCCATTTCTGACTGCCACATCGTTACCGAAGAATCCTTTAAATAAGATATGAGATTTACAATAATGATCAATAATCCTCCAGCCTCATTTTCTAAAATTAATGGTAAATCTTAGCAATACTAGCTATAATTACCCTTACCACCATTAGGGCACAGTTGATGAGAAAGAAAAAAACATCAAAGCGATGTTTGATCAGGCTATTTTCTCTGTAAAAGAAAGCTAGGACTGTAAATCAATACAATATAACCTGTAGTAAATGATGTATGAATGTGGTGGTTTTACTCATGAGACTAAGGGCACGGGGTCATACGGGCGCCTGTCAGAGGTCTATTTTCACGTTAGTAATGCATGTATGTACATATGGTACTGGTTGTCATTTAACACTACGAGTCAACGTACAAGTATATAGAAGATGATTGAAAAGTTTATATGCATGTATCTGTTTCATGAACTAATTTTCATGAACTAAATTTGCTAGGAAACTTACATTGCTAAATATTGTATATTGCTATTGTATTGTAAGTATGAACGTATGTGAATTGTGTTAAAATGTACGTCATTTGCTTTTGTTGTTTTTACTCTGTTTCCTCTTCTTCTCCAAACCAATAAGGTCAACGACCTGAACCAGACGTCTGTGGAGCCTAATAAAGGCAGGTCACCATGGTAACTAGCGTTGGGTTACATCATGTTGCAATTTTTATAGCAGGAGGGATTTAGACTCCTGTCTGACCATACATATGAACATGTTTGAGTAAGATTTATATAAGAGCAGACCATATGTGATGGTAAACATTATGCATTTGCTTTGAAAACGTTACCTTTCTAATTTGTTTCTTGCAATCTCAATTCCTTACAATTGGAAGAGAAGGCAAAATAACAAAACCTATCCCAGTTGCCCTTCCAAACGCTACAACCAAATGCATGTACATGTACATACAAAAACATGTGTGACTGATATAGTGATAGTCTAAAACTCTTTTTTTTTCTTACCCTTTCTCACTCTCTATACCTAAATGCAGGTGCACCGCAAGTCAACCTATTTTATCTTCATACTTAAACTCCCCCGGTCGTTTAGACTCCCCCACAAAGTCCTTTGGTTCCCCACAAAGTATCCTTTATGTTCGTGTCTGAGCAAATTGAATGTGAAGGCCGATAGTCTGATAAAGCACGCCCTTGATAGAATACGACAAGCAACATCGCTTTCAGTCAGATAGCAGTATACATTCTGACTGTTTTTTTATAGCTAGAACAAACTGGTCAGGCCTCCTGGATCTAAATCTGGGAGCCATCAAAGCTTGAAGAATTTGACCACTTTGCGGAGGCGGTTTTAATCTATGGGTGTCCGTCCTGGGAAGCTGTGAAGCATCCCGAAGGATGGCAAAGTAGGCAAAGTGCACCCTTTGAAGTTGGATCCACACCGCTGCCTGTCGTGACCACAGAAGCATGAATACTACTAATCTGGTAACCAGTCTATCGTAGTTGGGCGGGTTTTCTTCGGGGCTGCGGGGAGCTCTTCCCCGCCCGCCTGAGCTAGGTTCTCCCGGTAGGTATTTTAGTTGTGGGGGAAATCAACTCCCCGGCTTGCCATCTCTATAAGCGTAACACTTCTACCGGGCGGCCTGTTGTACTGGGCGGGGGGAAGCTATTAAAGCCCCGAAGACAGCCTGCCCCAACCACGATAGACTGGATACCAGGTTAGAATTATACACTCCCTGCGCCCTCACACAATGATGCGTGAGCTAAAGGAAACGACATTTTGACCCAAAAAGATTCGGTCATTTAGAAAAGTATTAAAGTTTAATGCAAAACCTATTCACAGAGCGTACCTGCATTGGGGAAGCTTTACAATATCGCTTCGTTACCTATTACTATTGTGCTAACATTTACGGTGATTCAAAGCAGCGTTGTGAAAAATCTACAATCACTCTCACGGGACCTGTTAGAAGAAGAATATTCTGGCCATAAAACGTTAAAACCGGCCGTTTTATTTGTGTATTCGAATAAAGACGGGCTATTTTACTACAAAAAGCCGGATTTAACGAGGAAAATGCTTTCAACACAATAACAGGTTTTTGTAAGAGTGGGTGTGGTCAATGTCCATTAGTAGTAAATCTAAACCATTAGTGTAGAATACTGGCTGACACTGACGTTAAAATTACATGATTCGGAACAAAGTTGATGGTGAGGGCTGTTGCTTAATGTTCCCACATTTTGCAGCCCGGTAAATTCGTGAGATTACCGATTCGGAAAGTAACGTTGCACCGTGGCATAACAATGTGCGATGTATTGGGGTCACTCTAAACGGCAACTAACACGAAAAGCCAGGCTGTAACATAATGGTCGAGGTCGTGTTAAAAAGGCAATCAAAATTCTGCTTGGCCCTTTTCATATGTAGGTCGTTTGTGCGTTTTGCATGGCAAAGAAGTTTGGCCACAACATTTGGTATGGGTGATGCGCCACTAGTGACACATAGATAATAGAAACAACCAAAATCGCCTATGTAAAACAAGACACCATTCTTTATTAGACACTAGGCACTAGGTCACTCCTATGCAGCGTTCAAAACATCGTTTGTTTGTTCATTCATTTAAGTTATTCTTATTCTTCTTATTATTATTATTGTTTATTTAAGCTATTGTTAATTACTGACAAAACAAACACACTTCCTGGAATCCTCTTAGTCTTACATACTGTACAGTGTGAAATACAAACATTATAATTTACTATTTACATTAACTTCTACCTACTAAAGATGCCTTACTACCACGGGCCATCTAATAATGATGATGATAATAATAATAATACAATAAACGTCAATGAAGTAACGTCATTCAATAATCTCATTAGACAATATTACATAAAATTTTATATTGTTATATCGTTGCTTATAGTTTTTGTTCTTTATGTTGTATCTAGGACACATTTTTAACGTTTCTATGGTTGGAACTATATTGAATCTCTGTAAACGTGACATATAGCTCACAGTTGAAAAATCGTCAAATCCTGTTACGACATATTAATTATTTGTTCACCAGATTCTGCAAATCTATCTTCCTGTCATCGCTTAGAAGTAGCAGTTTTGCAAAGATTACCTTCCAATTGACCAACCTACCGTTGACTAACCTAAGCTTCCCCAAGCTACCTTATTAATCTTTTGAACTCTAATCCTTACTCTATCCTCAACTGCCAAGTAATGATAATTTATGGTCCCCTTGTGGCTTGGAATATAATGGGCCATGCACATTCTTTACCATCGGGACTGTGCTCGTAAAATGGCACCCTAACAATCCACAACCACTGCGCCACTTCATCTAGGTACTATAGAGCCTGGATTTATCATAAACGTGACAATAGACTCAGAGGGAAACCATCAGAATCACCAAAATTGTAACAGATGGGCAATATATATCCAATTACGGACTCAATAAAAGCGCCATAGGGTGAATGTAGCCTGTTAGGCCACACCGACTTAATTTTATGGATGACATCCACTGAAGACCCCCAAACTAGTGCGCGCGGGCGAATAAAATAAAAATCCGGCCAAAAATAAAAATGCTACTAAACCACAGGAATACAGAAGCAAAGCTGGTATTGCGGCAAAACATAGCAACATATACGACAAGCCGGCACATGCTGGCTTTTTTGCGGATTTATGAATCGACACTGTACTTATGTACTGAGGTCTTGAGTCGTGGAGCTTTGGTAGCCTGGGTGCCGTCCTCCAGAGTTACCACCGGCTCCGTACTGTCGCTATATAGCAAGCTACCATGGACTATCCAGGCCAGAGCCTCGGATGACGTGATTTTTTTTAGAACAGACGAAAATCAATGCGCGCGCGGATGTCATCCATAAAATTAAGTCGGTGTGGCCTTATCAAGTTGGGTATGGATCCCCCGTGGTGAGTGAATGGAGAATGCTATCCCATTTGCTTCATAAGCTTTGTAAAGATTTCTTTATTACTCATACCCCCTATCGTCTAGTCTTTATCTTTTGATATATTGAGCTTTTTATTATGGTTGATGAATCACTGTGGTCTACGCTGACATGGAACAATAAATGCTTTGAAAAGCTGTCCGGGGGATAATATAGGGATAGCTGTTGTATTAAAATGTTTTTGGGTTTGATGGTAAAATAAGTTGCACACGTTGAGTGCAGCATCACTTTGTCTTCGTCTTGTCGTTATTTTGAATTTTAAAAAAAATAGCTGGTTGGATGGCCTTAGTGTGATGATAGTTTGTGATTGGTCATCACCTTGGTGACAAGAATTGGACTAAGTTAAGACTGAACTTGATATATATTGCTTATAATTATTGTGATGTATCATATTTAAACAGATACATGATCCTGCCAAATACATGACTCCGCCACTACTTTGGGGTTTCCAAATATATACAGTCAAACCTGCCTATAGTGGTCACTCAAGGGACTGGCCAAATTTGACCACTATGGCCAGGTGACCACTATAGAGAAACAGCCGGTTAGTTGACCCCCCCCCCCGAAAAAAAAGGGACACATGCTTTGAGTACCAACAGTGATGTCTTTATTCTGAAACATATGAATACATACATTTGCAAAGGTAAACCCCTTTTAGATGTACATGTCTTAGTTCAATAATTTGTTGTTCTTTTGCTTTAGTTGTACTTTATTTTGTACTTGCTTGAAAAAAAAAAGAAATACATAAATATTGCATGGAAACATTAACTTGACATCAAATATACATACACTCAACATATTCAGTTCATCTATTCTGGGACAATGAAACCATTCACATAATTTAAAACATACAAAATCACTGGTTGTCATTTACTGTTCTTGTGTACATACTAGTACTACATGTGGCTAAAGAAAAGAAAGCAAATCAAGCAACAAACTTTCAACTCCAAACAAATTTCTATCGACTGCAAAATCATTTAATCTAAGCTCAGCTTTCGACGATTTCTTCTCACTCTCTCTGCCAGTCGATCACTTCCACCTTTTGGAATAAGTTTGGCGTCCGTCTTTCCGCTTTCGCCATCGTTTCTCCGCAATCGCCACGTTACTAGTAGTTGTTGTTGTTGTTAGTCGAAAAGTGGAAGAGAACGACATCGCCATGTTTTTGTTCTTTGGTGAACACTTGCTTCGCGCGACCGACATCGCCACAACGAATTCCAACCACGTAAATAAGTTATTTTGTACCAAGATGCTGTCTATTTAGTTAACAGCAAAATAATTGTTCGTCAGTTGCCAGTTACTTTCCGTTTTTGGTCGTTTTTGAACATGAAAACTTAGCGAAAACTCTCCTTTGTTTACGGCTTGGGTTTCTCCCCGCGTGGGTTGTCTGCCTCTACCATTATGCCAATGTGGTAGTCAACAGAAAATTTTCTCCTTTCAGACTTATATCTTTCCTAAAATATCCACTACAGTGTTAAATTTACATCTAAAATTAATTGTAGTAATGTATTTCAAATGTTTTCATAACGTAATTACGTCATTTGACGCTAATGAAGTTAAATAAAACTCGGTGTATCTACCTCCATAACAGTGGAGTCTTCCGATGACCCCAATTGACCTCCCTCTGCAGCTAACACATGCGCCATCTTGGAAAAATACGAAACGCATTTTCGAGCCAAATTTCTTGCATTATGCCCATGAAAAACGGAAGCTATGCACATATCTACGCATTTCAAGGAATCGAGAAACCAAACATGGATATTCTTAATTTTTTTTGTAAAGATAATTGCCGTAATCTTCGCCGAGCGGCCATTGAAAGCTCCATGCGGCACGCACGGCACTGGTGTTGGGAAAACGCAGATATCAAAGACACCCGCGACCGCAGAAACTTCGTATCAAAAGCCAGTTTTCCTTTATTTCATACACATATGGAGTCTAATTTTCAGTTCACATTTTAGTAATGTAGCGATCGGAAAATTATCACAAGGCTCATAACGGTCGTAGCCCGAGGTGGGGTGGTGTTACGGCCGTGGTGCTTAGCGGGTTACGGCCAGCCGCGACCGCTATCGGCGGTGTTGACATGCCGGCGGGACCGGAATGGGGTGACCGCTGACCGCGTTGAACAGTGACCGCTATAGACACGATTCTTAATGCTTACGTCAATGGGAAAAATTCAAGGGACCGGCAAAAACTGACCGCTATGGCCGAGTGACCACTATACAAAGGTGACCGCTAGTACAGGTTTGACTGTACCTGAGACAAGGGGTGGGAGGGATTTAGTCGTGATGTGCGAGACTTAACCTAATCTAAACCTAACCCTAGCCCTGAACAATGATTCCAATCCTAACCCTAACTCTAACACCAGCCCTAACCCTAAGCCTAGCCCTAAACACCTGACCTCTCACGTACATGTACCTGGCAGCTCAAGGATTTTGCTCAACACCGGCAAAAAAAAACTTCCCAACACTAAAAATGGTATTATAATATAAACCCACCACCACCTCCATCACTACAGTGCCCTTTGAACAGTCATTTTGACACTAAGCCATAGTTCATGTTCTTTCCGACTTTACGAGCATCGTGACTGCATGTCAATGAGAAGTCTCCAGCATTGCCCGGAGTACAGGTTATCCATGATCTCCGGTGCCCAACGGGATAGAAAATAAGCCTCCGCCAAAGGATTACGGATGTTGCGTGTCCTCTCGTTACCTTTTATAGGCCATTAATGGTTATTTCATATAGTCATCGCATCGGGTATAGTCATCGCATTGTGAAGAATGGCTGTGTGAATTCTGCCCATTTGAACACAGATACGACCGTTATACTACTAATATATGAGCTCAATATTCGTGTCATGCTCTTCCTTTAGTTACGAAATCTTAAAAGGAAAAAGTATTACCATAGCATATTGGGATTTTCTTTCACACAATGTCTCTTATCTTGCTTACGTTTCGTACTGATGAAAAATTGTTAAAAATTTTGTTGAAAAAAAAAACAAAGTCTAAAAATAAGGTGGCATCCAAATGAGCACTTTAACCTCTTCGTAAGAACAAGTGCACACTAACGATGGCAATTAAAGAAGTCAGATCCTTCTGGTTCTCTATATCATGTCCTTGGGGAAAAGAATGACACTCATTAGTACTGACAGAGGTTACGTGCATATGTCACGATTCCGTTGTCATGTTTTCAAAAACCCTTGCTAATAAGCCATCATGGCAATTAGTACGCTGTTGTTGAACAGCTGCTAGAGGAAGCATGCTCATTACGAGTGACGCATTACTATCGTGTAGCCGGAAAACAATTTCTTTCTCCACACTGCACAATTACGGAACTCCAAAATACATGCTTCCCTTTCGAATACAAGCCTTCACTAGAACGAAACATTTATAAAGCAAATGCATAATGTTTCCCTTTCTCATATGGTCTGCTCTATTAATTCTTACTCAACACACACACACACACACACACACACACACACACACACACACACACATGTATATATATATATATATTGGTGATAGTAGTCTAGATCCCTCCTGCTATAAAATTGCTTAAAGTAGAACTTGAAGTAGCCCAACACTAGTTACCATGGTGACAGACGTCTGGTTCTGGTCATTGACCTTATTTGTTTGGAGAAGATGAAGAGGAAGAAGAAACGTGTTTTTTTTTTCTTCGAAAATAAACATCCACTGACATCATCTGGCATAGCCACATATAACTGTCGTACTTTTACTCAAGCAACTCTGGATAGATTTTGAAAACTGTCAGACATTTGGAGTAGCATCCACTACCTTTCATCAGTGACTAAAGGATAAATGCAGATTCTGTTAGTCACTGAAGAAGAGGTAGTGTAT
>NW_017803268.1:1322512-1331815 GCF_001625305.1 Branchiostoma belcheri
CTGAAGAAGAGGTAGTGTATGCTAACTTGAAACGTTTTCAAAATCAATCCAGTTGCTTGTGTAACAAAATTCTCTTGTGTATAGGCTTTTCTCCTTCTCCATTCACGTTAAAAACAAACCTGCATCTTTCGTGTCAGTAGAAGGACAAGTTCGACCAAAATAACCTTTTGAGAGTTAAGCCAGGAAATATAATCGACATCCGCTCATGTCGGTTCGCAGGGTAAAACTAATAGGGCCCGGCAACAGTGACAGTGTATGGCTGTGTGGGGTCGTGTGGTGTAGCGGTGGAGTGCTCGACTCGGAACCTAGAGGTTCAAGTCCTGACATGCCACCGATCGTGTGCCCTTGGGAAAGGCACTTTAGAAGACTTTCCTCACGTCGCTCAGGTGAAAATGAGTATTGTATTGTCCCCTGTGTTGGTGGCGGCATTGATATAAGTTGAAAAAAAACAAACTTGAGTGTGCCGTCACCACGTCTGGTGATTACATGTTGGAATATATAAAAAAAAACAGCGTATTCAAATGGAGCTAGGGCCTTTACCGTTTCGTACATCGATCAGGTTACATGACGAATGGACCCTTTCGAACCGTCAGGACCACGCAAGTGTTGTCTAACGTCAAAATCGATGTTGGGAAAACTGCTCTGGGTACATTAAAGCTTTCTGAACGGAATCTATCCATTCCAATTATCTATAGATGAGTTTGTATCTATAGATGGGTTTGTCTATATATGGTAAGGCCACAGCAAGTAAATTTTATGGATGACGTCAGCGCGCGCATTGATTTTTGCCTGATGTTGGAAAAATAACACAAGACATTTTGTTGCCCTCCGACAGTGGTCAACATTCCGGGACGTGGATGGCAGATAAATGAGAGGAGACAAGCCAAGACTGTAATTTAATTTTTTTGTCCTTTACTTTGATGCAGTGAATCATCATGTATTTCATTCCTTGTATATTTTTTGTTCATTCTGAATCAAAACCATTTGTACAATTATTGAAACTTTTATTTCTGTCACAATGGATGTTGTAATAGTTGGCAGTAAACTTAGCACAATAGTGGTATTGTTTCTTGTTTAACAAGGTTTATTATGTCAAAATTTGAAAATGTAGGAATCTTGTTTAGTTAAAACTTTTGGTCCAACACAAAAAATTCTCTCACCTAGAGCTTTCGACCAGTCACTCTGGTCTTCCTCAGTAGACTGACCTGTATGAATCTTGTTTTATTTTTACCCACCTTGTGTTTTTTTCATTCTATCGCATTAGATTTGGAGTCTACAAAGAATGCCATCCATAAAATTTACTTGTTGTGGCCTACAGTAATTTCGACACCAAACTAGGGTTGTTAAGACAACCACTGTAGGCTATGCCGTAACGAAGATTAGATGTTAACTCAAACGGGTTGTGGCGATGAACTCTGGTAGTTGATCCTTAAGATAAGGTCGACTTTATTTGATCGTCCGTAACGGATCCCTCCGGCATTTCAAGGCTTCTGCCAAATTACCGAGCGCTCGTCAAATCACCATTATATCGACAGGCTAATACAGCTAGTTTGTGATCTTAAGATTAGACCTTGAACTTAAAAGGTTAAGTGAGCACAAGCAAAGAATAATTTTTCTTGGAGTGAAACATTATAAGAAATGTTGTATTTTTATATGACCTGTCGTTTATTTACAGTTATAGTAGTCATTCCTGACAAATAGATTTATTTTACTTTTTGTAGAGAAAAGAAGTTACTTACTATAGTCTCAATATTATATAAAGAAAAATTCTAACGGATCCCTCCGGCAGTTCAAGGCTTCTGCCAAATTAACCGAGCGCTCGTCAAATAATCACCATTATATCGACAGGCTAATACAGCTAGTTTGTGATCTTGAAGATTGGACCTTGAACTGAAAAGGTTAAGTGAGCACACTGGTAAGCAAGCTAATTTTTCTTTTATTAGAATAAATGTTGTATTTTTTGTTACTTATTCCAACGTTTAATCACAAGACGTAGTGACGGCACACTCAAGTTCTTTCAACTTAATATAATATATTTATGCCACCACAAGCACAGAGTACATCACAATAGTCAATCTCACCCGAGGACATTCGTATAAAGTGCATTTCCAAAGGGCACAAGATCGGCGGCATTGCAGGGTTCGAACCCGGGACCTCTTTGTTCCAAGACGAACACTCTAGGGTTACGCCACACGACCCCACAGTATTTTCCATATGACCTGTCTTGTTTTTATAGTTATACTAGTAGTAGCCATCCCTAAAAATAGATTTATTTTACTTTTTGTATCGTATAATGATACCCAAAGCAGGTTTAAGCCCTTTCAAAATACTAACTGAAAATTTTCCCTCCGTTCAAATTGCAACCATTTTTTCAGAAGTAGTTCAAAGTTCAGGACAATACTAGCAGCCAAATGATGCATGCAGATCCTCCATGCACCAGATGGTACCGGCAATTCTGCTCAAAATTGCTTTCAAACTCGGACAGCAAATTGCGAGCAATTCTGTTGCCTTGAAATATATCTTTGCCGTCCAGGAACCGATAACGGGTTTTCATAAGGCCCAGTCCAAGGCCTAACGACAGGCCATTCTTTGCGTGTGGTCACCTATAGTCCAAGCTATGGGCCAGAGCAAGACAGATAGCCTCATAACTACAAGGATCGGCTACTTCTGCGGTATTCTGGCACCAATACGCTGCCAAAAGCCACTATATATATATATATAGGACGTATAGCAACGGGTGTGCAATTTTGGATAATGTTGAGGCTTCTACATTGCATCTGTGCATCAGAATTTATGGAATCCCCTTTGAAGAAAATTGAAAGCAAGGACCAGCTACTTTTGTGGTATTTTGGCACTAAGACACTGAAAAACCCACTATATGTAGGACGTATAGCAACGGGAGTGCCATTTTGGATAATGTTGAGACTCCTACATTGCATCTGTGAATCAGAATTTATGGAATCCCCTTTGAAGCAAATTGAAAGCAAGGATCAGCTACATCTGTGGTATTTTGGCATCAATACAAAATCTACTATATACAGAACGTATAGGAAAGGGAGTGCCATTTTGGATATTGTTGACATTGCATCTGTGAATCAGAATTTATGGAATCCCCGTTGAAGCAAATTGAAACCGTGTTCAAGTGAAAGTCAGGCAGACTAGACCATCAGACAATTCATCACACAGCCTCCTTCCAAGAGGGCGTTTTCTTCCTTTAGTTACCGCGCAGATTTTTTTTTTCATCTTAGATATTAAATGTAAGACGTTATTCATGGTCAGATTATTAATAGATGGCGTGATTTACTATGGATGGGTGGATTTTTGACGCCGCATCATAACATAATATTCGGAAATTGAAGGTTCCCATTGACCAAGAACTGGTGATGCATTGCACGTACCGACGGTTTTGAAACATTTCAAACATAATTCTTAGGCAAGGACTTCTGTAAAGCATTCCCTAGGCCTATTAATGTTGTTTTTCAACATAATCTGATAAAAAAAATTCTTAAAAAGGTAAATGACGAATAAATTCATCATTTTTATCAACATTCTAAGCAGAGGCTTCTGTAAAGCATTCCCTATTAATGTTGTAGTCCGTTCACCATATACAACCTTTAGAAAAAAAGTTTTTAATACAACCTAATAAAACATTTTAAAAACTTTAAGGCAGATGACAAATAAATTCATCATTTTATAAACATTCTACGCAAAGGCTTCTGTAAAGCATTGCCTATTAATGTTGTAGTCCGTTCACCATATACTACCTTTAGAGAATATGTTTTTCAACATGATCTAATAAAAATCATTATTAAAAAGGCAAATGCCAAATAAACTCATCATTTGAGAAATAAACACACCATTGAGGCAGTGCAATCTGCATTTTTAAGTTCAACATTACTATAACAAATCTTTCAAGAAGCTGCCTCGCTCGTATGATTTCAATTACATGGGTATGAAATATCTTTATGATATCTGTAATGAATAATACTTTTCATTTCTTGTATTAATATAGCTGTTATAACATTACTCATGCCAGCATGTGGCCTTTATAACAACATCTTGTAAAACCATTAACGCCATCCATTTATTCATCAAAGCAATAGAAAAACTTGAACCTCCTCGCATTGCAGACGCTACAATTTATAACGTATGTCAGCGATATTTGATATAACCACTAAATCACATTGCTCACACACGTACAAACATTTGTGTAGAGCTGAAATGTCTTACGGCATAGACCATACATGTTTATGGAAACATTTGCAGTTGGTGTACCGTTGACAGTGCTATCAATCAGTATTCCTAAGGGCCAGATAAATTTGTATCTTATTCCGTTACTACATTACTCTGGCTGTGCACAATACATCATCATCAGTAGTGTTGACATAATACAGTCTACTTCGATTTGTGCTTGTTGCCTTTTGAAAACAGGAAATCCGTACCATTTATACTGCCACAGGTAAATACACAGCAAATATGCCGAGGAAAGCCTTCAGGCTTACCACTTCAATTTCAAGTTTTGCTGTCATCTATATTAGATTGTAACTTGCAAATCTACTTTTGTGCGTGTATTCTTCATCTGCTCAATTGCTCAATTGTGAATTCTTGTAACTAACGCATTCACAATTCTCATGCCTCTCACTGTCTAGCACAAATTGCACGAGGCATCATTGAAAAGTATCTTGACAGCAAAAAGGCCATATGTCGATTCAAAGCCAAGACCCACCGTCTCATGCGATGTTAATCTTCAGAGCTGTTGGCAGATGCTAGTGTTACTAACTGCATAGAACGCGTGCAATACGTGAGCTAATTGTAACTTCAGCTCATCTATCTGGGTGATACAGCTGCGTTCGTGCGCTGAAAGACGGCTGAAGCTGCTGGATGAATTGCCAAAGACCTCTCAGGCAGTAGCTTCCGTGTGTTAATGTCTGGAAAGGTGCCTTGAGCTCGTTAAAGTGTTGGATAGCGGTATATCATTCGATTGATCATGTCACATTGTTCTGTGAGTGGGAACTAACTACTTGAAAAAGGCACATAAAGCGAGTACAGGGCAGTAAAACTTGATCCCCAAAGTCAATTTTCTAGTCAATCTTTTTCAATGTACCAAGTTTAATCCCATAACATACTGATATTATCCGTGTGGCAAAAAAGCGATGTCGCGCTGACGAAAAGCAGTTGCTTGTTTTGTATCGTAGGCTGGTTCTAGCTATTCATAGTTGGTACCAAATAAAAAAAAATAAAGGAATGAGAATGATGCCAGTACTTTCAATATCCCTCCTTATCCGAAATATATTTACCACTCTGATATTGCATTGGATGCTTACAAAGAATCATTAAAATATTTTGCAAAGCCTAGAATGTATTTATATCATGTATACAATAAATACAATGTGTACCCTATCGGTCAATGGGTTATGTTATAGGATACGGTATGTAGTGTAGAGGCCACAGGCTCAAATGCGCGCCGGCAAATACGAAGAGACGTGTCGACTTCACGCGTGCTTGGGGCTGCAACCTCGCTAACACCATGTAACATATCTATGCTGACAGCCCGCGCAATAGAGCTATAGCATAGGTACTACATAATGCCGGATTCGCTACGCAGTAGAATGTCTGTAGTGCTTTTATTGCTCGAGTGAACATTACTTTGGTTGCACGTATCCTCTTGTGAAATGTAAAGAAAATCCAACACCTTCAGCTTTCTGGAAATGGTGCCCACATGAATTCACAACTTTTACCCAAATCCTTCGTCTGAGATACAGAGTGTGTTTAGAGTACGTGGATTGGGCTCTTTTTCTATGCTACCTCGCAATAACAGATGGTGTTGTACGATAGTGCTTTCTGCTGTCGGTACGGATTAAGGTGGAGAAGACGATACATCTCTAAAGTCCCTGTCATTCAGAGTCTTAAGCTTCTCCAGACCACCAACCAACCAAGGTTGGCTAACATTCGGGAGCGGTCTGACCGGATTCAGGACATGCTAGGTTTCGACATGATTCGAATCAAATTTGAGTTAAATTTCGGCAAAATTTGACTGCCAATCAAGCCTAGACCACTGCAGACCTATCCCTAAGCACAAGCCAAGCAGTCTATACAACCATGGTCCATACAACCTCCCATACATTTTCTTTATTTTGCCTGGTGCAACCGAACAGTAGCCAACCTCGCCGAACACCAGCCAATTATAGCCAGTCTTGCTCCCGACCTACTCCCAATCATGGTTCGTGAGACCATATTCTGTATGTGTGAGATGTAACAGGGCCGCTTAAGCCAGATGCTGGGCACTCATGATTTATTTATTTATTTATTTATTGAAAATGCATCAGGACATTACACTGACTCTCAAGGCACTCATGATTGACCATGGAACACAGATATTCAGATCTAATTCTTTCTACTCTTCCTGGAATGTCGCTATTCTACTGAGCAGAATCAATGAGTGTACAGATAACGAATCCTTTGTACAGTGGACTTCTGACTTAGAAGTATGTGCAGAGATGCATGTAATCTCGTCATCTCACGCTCTACTTCAAGACTTAAATGATCTTACAAAGATCTTTGTGACAGAACGTTTAGAACAATCACCATGTAAGCATCATATGTACATTTGTACAAAGTCATAACGTCAATGTGGCCCGAGCTTTGCTTGTAAGAGCATGAACGTACAATACGTTAATAAACCATACACATACAATAAACGTCTTTCTTTCTTTGTGGTTTAAATGCACGATGGAACACACTACAGCTGCAGCTAAATATGTGACTGCGATTTTGTCTACATTCACCATTTTCATTGTGAGCAGAACTTTGCTTGTAAGAGAATAAACATACAATACGTGAATAAACAATAGACGCACAATAAACGTCTTTCGTTCATTCATTACTTTTTGTGGTTTGAATGCACCATGAAACAGCGCTGCATCTAAGTACGTGATTGAGATTTTGTCTGCATTCACCAGATTGACTCAGACGACAGTGATGAATATATTCTTCTGTGTGTGGCAATCATGGAGCAATCAGTGCTGCATGTCCTCAAAAGCAGCAAGACGGTCATCGATAACACAACAGTAGTGGACATCAGATAGATAAAAGACCTTACGAAGATGTTGTTGAGAGAACATTTAGCTAAAATAACATGTAAGTATCATATATACGTACAGTTGTAAGTCATGATGACAATGTGACCCAAACATACAATAAGTGAATAACCCATACAATCAACGTCTTTCATTCATTAATCTTTTTGTGGTTTAAATGCACTATGTACTATGGAACACACTATAGCTGCAGCTAAGTACGTGATGGCATTTTTGTCTGTATTCACCAGATTGACTCAGATGAGTGCAATCATGGAGCAATCAGTGCTGCATGTCCTCAAAAGCAGCAAGATGGTCATCGATAAAATGACGGAAGGTAGACTGAAAGTATCTGGACATCATAAATAAAAGACCTGAATGTTACGAAGATGTTGTTAAGAGAACATGTAGTAAAGGTACTACATAATGCCTGCGTCTTTACGCAGTAGAATGTCAGTAGTGCTTTTATTGCTCGAGTGAACATTACTTTGGTTACACGTATCCTCTTGAAATATAAAGAAAATCCAACACCTTCAGCTTTCTGGAAATGGTGCCTACAAGAATTCACAACTTTTACACAAATCCTTCGTCTGAGATACAGAGTGTGTTTAGAGTACATGGATTGGACTCTTTTTTATGCTACCTCCCAACAACAGATGGTGTTGTACGATAGTGCTTTCTGCTGTCGGTACGGATTAAGGTTGAAAAGACTAGACATCTCTTAAGTCCCTGTCATTCAGAGCCTTAAGCTTCTCCAGACCACCAACCAAGGTTGGCTAATATTCGGGAGCGGTCTGACCGGAGTTAGGCCACGCCAGGTTTCGATAGGAATCGAATCAAATTTCAGTTAAATTTCAATAAAATTTGACTACCAACCAAGCCTAGCTAGACCACTGCAAACCTATTTCTTAGCACAAGTCAAACAGTCCCCAGTCATGGCCCAACCTCCCGTCAACTCCCGAATGTTTTAAACATTTTCTTGATTTTGCCTGGCGCACCCGAACAGTAGCCAACCTCGTCGAACACCAGCCAACCATAGCCAGTCTTGCTCCCGACCTACTCCCAACCATGGTTGGGGGGAGTTCGGGAGACCATATTCTGTATTTGTGAGATGTAACAGGGCCACTTAAGCCAGATCTTTGGCACTCATGATTGGTCATGGAAGACAGATAGGCTGATCTGTCTGTTTCTACTCTTACTGGAAATTAGCCACTCTGAGATTCTGAGAAGAATCAATGATGGTACAGATAACGAATCCTTTGTGCCGAGAACTTAGAAGTATGTGCAGAGATGCATGTAACATCAGTATCTCACGCTCTACTTCTGGCTAAATGAAAGAGTTTAATGATCTTACGAAGATCATGGTGACAGAACATTTAGGTCAAGTAACATGTAAGTATCATATGTACAGTTGTAAGTCATGCATATGACGCCAATGTGACCCGTACTTTGCTTGTAAGAGCATAAGCGTACAATAAACCATGTATACGCACAATGAACGTCTTTTATTCATTATGATATCTTTTGTGGTTTGAATACACTTTGGAACACAGTACAGCTGCAGCTAAGTGCGTGATTGAGATTTTGTCTACATTCACTAGATTGACTCAGACGTCTTTGGCAATCATGGAGCAATCAGTGCTGCATGTCCTCAAAAGCAGTACGATGGCCATCGATAGCACAACGGTAGGTAGACTGAAAGTATCTAGACATCAGATAGGTAAGGTAAAATACCTGAATGATCTTACGAAGATGTTGTTGAGAGAACATTTAGCTCAAATAACATGTAAGTATCATATATACAAGTCATGATGACAATGTGACCCAAACATAACCCATATACGTACAATTAACGTCTTTCATTCATTAACCTTTTTGTGGTTTGAATGCACTATGTACTACGAAACACACTATAGCTGCAGCTAAGTACGTGATGGCATTTTTGTCTGTATTCACCAGATTGACTCAGATGAGTGTGATAAATATATTCTTCTGTGTGCGGCGATCATCGACCAATCAGTGCTGCATGTCCTCAAAAGCAGCAAGATGGTCATCGATAACATGACGGAAGGTAGACTGAAAGTATCTGGACATCATAAATAAAAGACCTGAATGTTACGAAGATGTTGTTAAGAGAACATGTAGTAAAGGTACTACATAATGCCTGCGTCTTTACGCAGTAGAATGTCTGTAGTGCTTTTATTGCTCGAGTGAACATCAATTTGGT
>NW_017803268.1:1331835-1348068 GCF_001625305.1 Branchiostoma belcheri
AGCAGTACGATGGCCATCGATAGCACAACGGTAGGTAGACTGAAAGTATCTAGACATCAGATAGGTAAGGTAAAAGACATGAATGATCTTACGAAGATTTTGTTAAGATAACATTTGTAAATTCGTACAAAATACAGTTGTAAAGTCATGATGACAATATGACCCAAACATACAATAAGTGAATAACCCATATACGTACAATCAACGTCTTTCATTCATTAATCTTTTTGTGGTTTGAATGTACTATGTACTATGGAACACACTATAGCTGCAGCTAAGTACGTGATGGCATTTTTGTCTGTATTCACTAGATTGACTCAGACGACACAGTGATAAATATATTCTTCTGTCTGTGGCAATCATCGACCAATCAGTGGTGCATGTCCTCAAAAGCAGCAAGACGGCCATCGATAACACAACAGTAGGTAGACTGAAAGCATCTGGACATCAGATAAACTCTGTAGACTACATCGCTGAGGCAAAATGGGGTTTCCTTGGTCAATACTATCTCTATTAGCTTGTGCTGCCTAAAACGATGTGTGGTTTGGGCACGACAATGTCTGCAATACAGTGCTGGGTGGTGGACATCAACGTTAAAGATATCGCTACAGTACTTGGTGGAACATCATGACTACTTAGGCTGCATGTCCTTAAAAGAGGCGAGATGTCCATCTAAATAACAAAGTAGAAATCGCTGAATTTGGACATGAGGAATGTCCTTGCGGAATAATCATCCGACGAAATACAGGTTTGTATAACAGAAAAGGCACCCAAAGCGATTTCAGGCCAGTATTCCTCGATTTTCAAAGTCACTTGCTGGTTATGTGGTGTGCCAAAGTGCTGGTTATTTTTTAATCAACCCTTTCCCATAGCATACTGATATCTGTGAGGCAAAAGTACGATGTTGCCATTTGAAGGATAACGGTTGCTTGTTCCATATCGTTGGCTGTTTCTAACTGGTAAGTTGCAGCCAAGTACTTGATGGCAATTTTGTCCTGCACCAGATTGATGCTAGGCAGACGACAGTGATGAATATATTCTTCTGTGTGCGGCAATCATCGACCAATCAGTGCTGCATGTCCTCAAAAGCAGCAAGACGGTCATCGATAACACAACAGTGGGTAGACTGAAAGCATCTGGACATCAGATAAAGCATGGCCTTAGACAGTAATTACTCTGAGGTCTCTGTAGACTACATCGCTGAGGCAAAATGGGGTTTCCCCGGTCAATGCTATCTCCATTACCTCGTGCAGCCTGGCTCAAAAGATATATGTTTTGGGAACGACAACGGCTGCATTACAGTACTGAGCCGTGGCCAGCAACGTTAAGATGTCGCTACAGTACTTGGTGGAACATCATGACTACTTAGGCTTAGGATAAGTTTCTTTGCTTGTCCCCATAGATTGTATCCGCCCTGTGCATGTCTACACATGTACATTGGTGATTTTCTTGTCGTGGTTCTTGCCCTATCAAGGGGGCTATGTAAATCAACAAGTTGTCTCCAATTTGACTTCTTCGACGTCTGGTATCCATCTTTGAATTGTTTTCAATATTCATAACTGTACAGTTAAAGACAATTTATCGAGTACATACTCAATAACTACAATTACATACAACACCTGGTTGAATACCAACTACTTAACAATAATCTAACCTGTGACTCCTTATATATATATAATTGTGAAAGCTAAAAAAAACTAATACAGCTAGAAAGGTAAGATTTGCAAAGCAATTACATAATGTTTACCTTAGCATATAGTCTGCTCTGTTAATTCTAACTCAAACACATTCAAGTATATGGTGACTGGAGTCCAAATCCCTCCTGCTATAAAATTGCAACATGATGTTACCCAACACTAGTTACCATGGTGACAGACGTCTGGTTCAGTTCATTGACCTTATGTGTTTAGAACAGAGGAAGAAACAGAGCGATAACAATATGTTATTCTTCGGTAAACATAATATGTGGCGAGAGGTTATTTACTGTACGTTACCTGTTTCATGCTTCTTACTATACACAATGCAGTATCTAGATGAATGCATCAGCTTTAAACACCCTAGCCTCCAGCTATCTGCGGAAAGTCGTGATCTTCCTCTCAGTATCTAAAACATGATAATACATTTGTTACATTATGAATACACGTGGATGTTATAACCTTGCACGACAAAGCCTGCCTTACATAAGTGTTCCCTGTAGATTTATTATGACGAATCATTGGATAAAATTGGACGCCACCAAATGACCCTGTTGTGTCAGAGCCAATAGTAAATCACGTATCTTCCTGTGGTTGCTCGCTAAGTAAGCCTAACATGTACTATCGGGGCTTGAAACTCATTTTTGGGAAAATGTGCACTGGTGCACCCAACCTAAAACATTAGGTGCACAAAACATTTTTGAGTGCACCATATAAAAAAGCCTAATTTAAGATCTTACAGTTCCTCTTCTAAGCTTGAATCTGAACTGGGAGCTAACTTTAAAACCTTACACAAGTACTCCAATAAAGATTTTATCATTTTTCTGATACTTTTAATAGATGCCAAGAATATCCCTCGTACTATTATACTTTCAATTTTTTTCTTAAAAAAATACAAAAATGTTTGAGTGCACCTACAGAAAAAAATTGGGTACACAGCTCCAATTTTGGGTGCACTAAGGTGCGCATGTACCCAGTATTTCAAGCCCTGAATATAGATATGGTGCAATGACCCTGTGACTATAGCATCTGGTAATATGAGAGTTGGCAACTGCAATATGAGAGAATATCTTCCCGTGCGCAGTTAACGATGCTTATAATGATCGTAACATGCAGTTATGAGCCAAAATGCTTCTGCAAGTGGCTCATGTTACTATTACTGGTGTGAGAGTCTAGATCTGATTGCTTAACCAAAGTGACCTATGCCACGTTTTAATAGTAATGGGCTAAAATTGGTACATGTAAAAAGGCAGCCAACGCGATTTCAGGACAGTTAAATTTTCAAAGTCAAGATTGAGTCATTTTTTAAATTAAACCAAACCAAGCCAATTCCATAGCATACTGATTTCTGTGAGGCAAAAGTACGACGTTGCCGTCGGAAAACTTGTTTCGTATCGTTGGCTGGTTCTAGCTATTCATTTGTGGTACAAAAATATAGAGGGCCTCACAAACCTTGTTTTGGGGCTACTAGCAAACGCTCAAAGTATAAAATGATAAGCATATGCTAAGAAATAGCAATAAATGTCAATGTAAGACAGGTTTCCTCATTCAGAATATTTTTCAAATAATATCATTCAAGAAAATACAACTAGAAAATTTGCAAAGCAACTGCATAATGTTTTCCTTCGCATATGGTCTGCTATGTTAATTCGTACTCAACAACATTCATATATATGGTCTAAATCCCTCTTGCTACAAAATTCCAACATGATGTAACCCAACACCAGTTACCATGGCGATAGACGTCTGGTTCAGGTCATTAACCTTATTTGTTTGGAGAAGAAGAGGACGAAAGTGAGCAAAAACAATATGTTTTTCTTCGGTAAACATAAATAGACAAAAAGTACATTTCCACATTGAGAATATTTTGGTCGCCCAAAAATTGTCTTCAAATAGTTACTCAAGATATAAATACCCTCATGTATCCCTCGTGCGTTTCTTTATTCGATCTTATATTGCATCTTATAATCTCATCACTGCCTGAAACCTTGTTGGCAACAAGAAAAGCTTCACGCTTGAAGGAACCCAAGGTTTATCGACTGTGACTGAATTTGCATAATCCGTCCCTTGGGCTTTGTTAGGTTCTAAAGTACAGGACTTAACAAGAACACACAGCAGAATAAATTTGAAGATAAACCACTCAATGTTATGCACACAGCTTGCGTGTTGTTGATTTTTAAGCCTTGTTTTGTGTTTAAGTGGTTTATCAATATATTTTTCTGTGTATTCTTGTTAAGTACAGGACTTAATAAGAACACACAGCAGAATAAATTTAAAGATAACCCACTCACAATCTTATGCAGACAACGTGCGTGTAGTTGGTTTTAAGCCTTATGTTGTGTATAAATGGTTTATCTTTAATATATTCTGCTGTGTATTCTTGTTAAGTACAGGACTCATTAATAATAACAAGAATACACAGCAGAATATATTGAAGATAAACCATTTACAGTGTTATGCATACAGCGTGCATGTTGTTGATTTTTAAGCCTTTGCTGTGTATAACTTATTGGTTGGCATCAGCAAGGATCATAATTTTAAGTGATGACAATTGGACTCCTTATAAAGATATCAGAGTTATGTAGGCCGTTCTAACACAACAAGCTAGTCGACCACCTACCTACCTCTGATACAACGATTATACGTTATTACTAAAGAAACCTTGGTAAAGTATCTTCTCTATTGGTTCAAATAAATTCATCAAAATTAATGTGAAATTACATTTACAAAACAAAAGTTAATGTTTACAATTTGAAAACGTAGAAAGAAGTGATCATTAATGCCTATTTCTTGAGTTAACTGCTGTGTAGGCCATCTGAGCTTTCTAAAAGAGAGACACACCCAAATGCTGCTGATGCCAGCTTTGATCGTAAAAATGTAGAGACTATGAGTTGGTTACCAAGCAGCGTTGTTTGACAGTTAGGCAATGCAGAAGCTACGCAATTATGCATGGATAATATGGAACAATTGCCGACAGACATGTCATTTGTTGAACGCTTGCAGCAGCCTAGAGTTACGGTTGAAAATTGCAACAAGTGTGAACCGTAATGTCGTCTGACACCCTGAGTGCAAGTACCCGGATGTAAGTATCTCTTCAGTTTTTCTTCCTCTTTTTTCTTGGAATTTTCACATTTTTAGTAAAGTTAGGCCACACAAGATAAAATGTATAGATGACGTCCGTCTGTGCATTAATTTTGGCCTGTTCCCAGAAGAAGAAGAAAAAAAGAAATTCCGCTTCCTGTAACTATGACCAAAGAGTCACTGCAGTGCCAAATTGCAAGATTGGAAGATATGTGATGAAAGAAAGGAAACAGGACAGGACGACAACTGCTGCTCCACTGGTTTATTGTTGTTTTCATGACGAATAAAAGACTTGTAGGTTGTTACACTGTGTTCTCTCATTCGATTTGTGTCCTAACATTTGTCGTCCCTTAGTATATTTCAAATCTAGGCATCTTTTGGCCCCTCTTCTTTTTTTCTTGCTCTCTCGCATTAAATGTAGGGTCTCCAGAGGACGTCATCCACATAAATTACTTGGTGTGGCCTTAGTACATTAACATATTTCTTGCGATAGTACATTGGCACATTTCCTGTTAAGGCGTCTCAAAACAGGTCATCGATTTGCCAGCTTTCTATCGGATTAAATTCATTTCAAATTGTAAATCAATATGGTATAGTGTGTTATAAATATTACATTAGCGCTACTAATGACCCTTCAGGCCATCTGTGGCTATAAGATAACAGCAGTGTTAAAATCTGACACGCCTTTTCTTGATGCCAATTTGAGGAGAAATTTGTGCGTCTGTTTCCCCCTTGAAGCCCTTAACCGGAGACTCGTTTTTTTGCCCTCATTAGGCCAACCAATTTCATTTCTTGGTTAACGGATTCGCCCGCTTCATTTTTTTTCTGATTTGCAGATAAAAATAAAATTCAGAATCAAGTGCAAAATGCTCATATTTTGCCCTGAACAGTTGAAGACAGTCCTTTTCTTCCTAGTTGTTACAGTTATTCCATCTTTCAATGCAGTGGTATCATTAAAAGTTCAAAATTCATTGTTTAAATTTTGAACTAGGCCTGTTTTTATTTTTTTTCGCCCGCCCGCTCCATTATTCTTCTTCAAAAATCCGTTAACCAAGAAATCAAATTGGTGTGGCCTTAGTTGGATTTAATCACCCGACAGATTTCCAGATGGTACTGCCGCACTGGAGACCGTTTATTCACCAGTGTTAGAGTCGGGTTGCAATGTGCACTTGTTGGGGCTTTTACAATAGAATGTTTATTGCAAATTCATGCCCGAAGGCTAATTGCAAGATTTTGTGATTTTACAATTACATTTAATGACATTGAATGCTATTTTAGACTGGCAAAACTTTTGACATTTACTGCCATTTCTTATTACTACATTTTTATCATTTTGTATACTTAAAGTGTTTGAAATAGCCTAACACCAAGCTACTTGAGGATTCTCTTTATTTTTTGGTACCACCAATAAATAATAGCTAGAACCAGCCTACGATACGAAACAAGCAACCATTTCTATCGGCGACTTTGCATTTTTTTTTGCCTCACAGATATCAGTATGCTATTAAATAGGGTTGATTCAACTTACTACATTTAAAAAAATGACCAAAAAATTTACACAAAAAATCCAATTGTACTGCTCTAAAATCGCTTTTGGTGTGGCAGCACTTTTAAAACCTTTGAATTTGAGTATGCTCCAAAGACTATTCTGGTTACAGAAACGTGAATAGATCTCTACATAGTAAGTAACACAGAAAGGACAAACGGAATATTCCGGTATAAAAGGCCATGTATAAAGGAAATCCGACTCTAGAAATGCCCCACTGCGTGTGTGAATAGAACACCTCATTGATAACTTAAACCCTAAGGATAACTCCCAGCACCTTTAGTGTTTACATTATGCATTATTTACGAAGGTATGCTGGTACCCGCCCAAGCAATTAGATAACCCCTTGAATTTTTGTGGTAGGCTTTGCACTGAATATCGCGTTGGGTGCTTATGTGTTGGATACATTACCATATTAATGAATGAATGAAGACCTTTAATGTACATTTTTCCCCGCTGGGCTAAAGACAGGTCACATATTGACAAAGTACATCAATGTTGATAATAAAACGGCTATAGTACACAAGTACTTTCAACTTCCTCTCGCTTTCTGGTAATCTTATAAATGCAGTTGGCTGTATGAGTAGTTAGAGCTGGTTTGTTAAAGACTGCAAGGAATATAAATTTCTCTATACTATTCAAATACTTAAATTGATGAAAACCACGCAGATTCCAGGAGGGAAAGACTGTCCTAATGAAACATGAATTGACTGCTAATAAACTATTACAAAATACTATTTTCCGTTGTACATTTAGGTTCAATATTACTATCATTATGTTTACCGAAGGAAAACATATTGTTTTTGCTACGTTTCTTCTTCTTCTCCAGTGACCTCTGACCTGACTGAACTAGACTGTCTCTCACCATGGTAACTGGTGTTGGGTTACATAATGTTGCAATTTTATAGTAGGAGGGATTTAGACTCATGTCACCATATATGTCAATGAGTAAGAATTAACAGAGCAGCCCATATGCGAAGAAAAACATTATGTATTTGTTTTGCGAATGTTACCTTTCTAGTTTTTAAAGCATTTCTTATTTGCAGTAGAGAGAAACTAATGCTATTATCCTTAATGGTCATATGGGAAATAAAGCAACCAAACAGATCGTTCGACCCAAATTCACAAATCATTTTCTCACACTCCCCGGGTTTTCGCGTCGATAGAATCCAAATCAAACTACCATCTGTTGTCAAATTACAAATCAATAAGCCAATAACTGATTCATAACATCTAATATAGATCTTACGGCTGTTTCTATACCGTTTTTTCTATGCTTTTTATTATAAATTACGACAAGGACGTGTTCCAAATGTCACGCCTTTGAGCATCTTAGTGAAATTATTGCTCATCTCTCTTTAGTCTTTCATGTAAATGTCAAATTGTAAAGTGTTTCAAGAATCATTTAGTTACTCTTTGAAAGAGAAGATGGTGTTCTGATCAAAAAGGAGCCAGAGGAGAGTAGGATCTTGAGGGTTTTTTTTTCTCTTTCGTGTTCTTCTTTTACTAGCACTAAAGCCTAGTAACGTGCAAATGTCATTCTCACAAAAAACATAAAAAATACAACATGCGAGAGCCGTAAATTTATGACTACCATCATCCAACGTATCTTCGCGTTTTGCTGAAAGATAAAATTTAACGTGGTAAACCTGGAAGCCTTTGTCGCATGTGCAGTAAATACTGGCCTCCGGGATCATTCGTGCGCATAGAAGAAGCCATCAATCCATGTTAGTGTCTATTGTATCATATCTAGTTCTATGCCTGGAGTTGTTTATGGCTTATAGGATCAGGCACGGTTCTGAATTGTCTCCATGTATCCAAGGACGTATAGATCTGCGCAAGGCACGGTTGTGGATACCAGTGGACTATCCATAACTGTGCCTGAGCATGGTTATGGATAGAGCATGGTTCTAGATACAACAGTACAGTGCCGATCCTTCGTGTTACGAGTGTAAAGTAAGACCTAAACCTAGCAGGATATCTAAAGTTCATCAAGTTCCTATACATGGTAACCCTATCTCGAACCCGTTACCCTATCCTGGACCCGTCACCCTATACCGTATGTACCGGTACCCTATCCCGTGCCCGTTACCCTATGCCGTACCCCTCACCCTATCCCGTACCCCCCACCCTACCGCCGTGCCCCTCACCCTATCCTGTGCCCCCCACTCTAACCCGCACCCCACCCTAATCCGTACCCTTCACCCTATCCTGTACCCCTCACCCTATCCCGTACCTCCTACCCTATCCCGTACCCCTCACCCTATACCGTGCCTCTCACCCTATCCCGTACACGTTACGTGTACAATATCCCGTACCCGTCACCCTATCCCGTACACCTCACCCTATCCCGTACACCTTACCCTATCCCGTACACCTTACCCTATCCCGTACCCCTCACCCTATACCGTGCCTCTCACCCTATCCCGTACACGTTACGTGTACAATATCCCGTACCCGTCACCCTATCCCGTACACTTCACCCTATCCCGTACACCTCACCCTTTCCCGTACACCTCACCCTTTCCCGTACACCTCACCCTTTCCCGTACACCTCACCCTTTCCCGTACACCTCACCCTATCCCGTACACCTTACCCTATCCCGTACACCTTACCCTATCCCGTACCCTTTTCCTATTCCGAACCCTCACCCTATCGCCTACCCGTCAGAATACGTTCGCACACCGTCCTTTGATCGGGATGAGTACTGATGCACACCATGTGTCCTCCACTCCGGGTGAACTTGAGGACTTCATGAGAGGACGTCAGATCAATATATCCGGTAACAAAAGAGACGCTTTGATTTCCCTGATGGCGGGAAAGATAGATCACCTCAAGCGTTTGGGAAGACACTTCTTATAATCAACAAATGTTTGCGGCAAAGACATACATGTTTGAGCTCTACAACACTCAAATGACGGGGCAATAAAATATCGTTTGTAGTAACGGAAAGGCAGCTATTAAAATCTCAACCAAGCGCAGAGAGAAGACCATCAAGTCTATTTTTACTTAAAGGTGTCTTAGAAGAGCTTTGAATTAGTCTTAATTCTAAACAGCTCGTATAATTGAAGCTTGCTACTTGTGTATGCAAATACTTGGTAAAAGCCTACTAGTAGATGGTGAAAGCCTACTAGTAGATAGAAGTTGAAGCGGCTTAACACTGGGTTTATAAGCTGGTACGTGGACGCGTTACGGTAAGACTTCACGGCGTTAAAATTTTATGAAGGCTGGCGGAAAGGACAGCGATGGTGACCCCGCGATACACATCGCTACTAGCGGGACCAGGCACGGCATTCTCCGCGCTTCTAATTGGCAGCTTGTGGCAATGGTGTACGGGCTCGCGTTGCCTCCGTAGCATACCAAAAACTGTGTGTGGGGGGGGGGGGTCTTTAGGGCCTTTAGGAGCTTTTATGTGCTATTTTCTGATTGAATATAGACAACATAGCCGGCCTGGTTGAATTGCCCCCGTTTTTTAAGAACTGGACTAATCAGAAAACAGCCGAAGACCACCAAACCACCAGTTCTATAAGCCTGCTACGGAGGCTAGGGCTCGCGACAGGTTGCTTTAGCCTCCCCCCAGGCCTTCCTACGGGGGTAGGGATGGTAGAATGCGGCAAAAATGGGAGAATAGTTGGCCTGGAGAGTCTGTCCACGGGAAGGTGGACAAATTTTATTCTTCAAATTTTTTGCTAAATTCTACTTTCCTTGAACCCACTGCATCAGTCTGGTAGGAAGCTATGGTTACCTAGTAGTATTTAAAATTGTAGAGTACAAGCTAAACAAATCTATGAGCGAAAGATGAAGAGAAAAAACCTTACCGTCTAGTTCATAAGGAACCGGCCGTTCGATGTGGTGGCTGGGCCCGGGGTACTCCCCGAACCGCCGGTAGGGTCCGTCCATCCTGCCTTCCCGCTCCATCTCTCACCGATGCCCCGTCAGGAAGTCTTCGGGGAGGGAGGCGACAGTGCCCGAGACATTCCCGGCACCTTCCCGCTGCTTCGCTTCGGGAATTACCTGATGGTTTACGATCTTGTAATGTGGCGCTACAACTGTGAAAAGAGATGGGAGGTCGTATAAAGCATTGCGGGATGGCGGAACCACGTTTGGACGACTGAGGTCTTGTGGGAAAAGATATCCCAGTGAACACTACTGGCAGACGTCGCCAAAAAAACCTTCGCGACGTAAGCTGTGAAAATCACTCATCCGACAGCGATCAACCAACGCCTTTTATGGCGGGAAATTTCCATATTTGGGGACCGTTCATTTTACATCACTAGATCAGAGTATGGGTCTAACTATGAAATATGTTTGCACCATTACCGATCGTAGGTTACTACGGAAATGAAATATGCATAATTTTATTTCAATTTGCAAAAATTTGATTTTGTTCAGTCCCAAAATCTAAAATTTGTCGTTTTGTTCAATCTCAAATTTCTATATATCCCTGCAAATGAACATTGCGACAACCCCTTTATGTGCATCATAATATGATGGAGCTCATACTGGTATAAGACATTCTCGTCGTTGACAAGTAGAATATTATTAGCTAATAATTTGATTTATTCCGTCATAAAAGGCCCGTAAATGTACGGGGAAACGTGAGATGATTTGATTTTCAAATCGGAAAGCCTCGGTGATAATTTATGATGCACACTTGTAAGCGCATAAGCCCCTATTCACACGACCAGCCCCCTTGTTAAGGCCACAGCAAGTAATTTTTATGGATGACATCACTGCGCGCATTGATTTTCGCCTGATTTTGAAAAAAAAAATTGTTGCCCTCTGACAGTGGTCGAGAGGTCGTATATGAGGGCCTGCAAGCCCTTTTTCGTAAGGCGTAATCAGGCCGTTTTAGACTTCGTAATTCGTAGGCAGCCTCCGCAAAAATCAACGTAATTCGTAATTGGACATTAGCCGCAAATCGTAAAGTCGTAATCAGCTCTGAAACTTTAACGTAATTCGTAATAGGCGGCGAAAATTTTGCGTAATTCGTAATCACTACCCCCTTTGCAGGCCCTCGTATATGACGAAAATGGGCAAAGATGTCTGTTGCCATGCCGGAAGGTGGATGACAGATACATATGAAGAGGAGAGACAAGACAATGCTCTAATCTATTGTTTTGTCTTTTACTTTCGATTCAGTGAAGTATTTCATTCCTTTCTTATGTGATGGTGGCTAGCGCTGTATATATGTGATGTTCCGACTGAATGTCCATTTGTACAAAGATTGAAAACTTATATTTTCAGTGACAAATGGATGTTGTAATAGTTGACCGTAAACTTACCACAATATATACATAATTTCTTGATTAACATGGTTTATGATGTAGAAATTTGAAAATGTAGGAATCTTGTTTTTTTGGCCCGCCTTGTTTTTTTCGCCCTATCGCATTAGATTTGGAGTCTGCGGAGGATGTTAACCATAAAATTTACATGCTGTAGCCTAAGCTCCCATTCACACTGCCAGCCCCCTTGTTAAGTGGTCCCGTGGGTAGGAACACGCGAGCGCTATTAGCATTATGCTGTGATAATCGTAAGTACACACGCGCCTTTCTGTACGCGGTGTAACACGGTACATACGGGGGTTGAGCAAATGTCATCGTTGGCTGTGGCAAATATGGGGCAAACCAAGAGAGAGGGTTGTGGAGGGGTGAAAATGCGTAACCTGTTGTTCATATCTATTATAGTTACTGAGTCTCTATTTGTTGTATCCGAAACTGTGCTTTATCCGGAACTATGTTTAGTCACTGTTCTGGATAGCCCACTCGTATCTAGAACACAGTACTTTATCCAGAACCATACTCAGGCACGGTTCTATATTCGTATATCCAGAACCATACTCAGGTACTGTTCTGGATAGTCCGTGCTTATCCAGAACAGCGTTTTATTAGGAGAACCCTACTTAAGCACGGTTCTGGATACTCCACTCGTATCCAGAACAGTGTTGAGTATCCAGAACCATACGCAGGCACCGTTCTGGATAGTCCACCCGTATCCAGAACAGTGCTTTATCCATTACCATGCTCAGGTACAGTTCTGGATAGTCCACACATATTAACAACAATGTTTTATCCAGAACCATGCTGAGGCACGGTTTCGGATAGTCCATACATATCCAGAACCATGCCTGGGTAAATCTACGTACTTAGTACTTGACTACACGGAGGCTATCCAGAACCATGCCTGCTGATCCTAACCCCAACCCATTTAGTTATAAAACTCCAACCCATTCAGGTATAGAAAGGTGTAACATCTGTGTCCATAATATCACCAGGGTCCATAATATCGCCATCTTGAGAAATAGTGCAACACACCCTAGGTATGTACATTTGATGTGTGAAGGAGTGCATACCAAAAGTATGTTGCAGTAAAAATATCTTTAAGCACACTGTTTCTCAAGGTGGCGATATTATGGACCCTGGTGACATTATGGACACAGATGTTAGTCAAGGTAGTAACATCGGGAAAAAATAAAACAGGTCAATTTGATTATGAAATAATTTCGACCAAATTTATCGAAGCAGAAAAGATTATATAATCGATTAAGTAACTTTCACACCTCAGTAAGCTGGCTGCAATCTAAAATGAATTCTCCCTGGTCAATTCTTAGAACTGTGTAGAAAAGGGGGGATGTCCTCAATAGAACACTTAGGAACAGCACGAAACTGACACAGTTTAAGTACCGGACACAGCGTATGCTAAACAGTACACTACCTTACTGTGTCCCCCTGCTGAATGACAGTTAATGTTAATTTATGTTATAACAGAATTTCAAGTCGTGATAGTAGTGATTTTCCAGGATTTGTGACTTGTTTTAATTCTTATTTGAAATTTATAATTCTTATTAGTCCTGATGATAAGATTTGAATTACGTATTTGTGTATAGAAAACGCAATTCAGCACTGGTGCTGCAAAATAAATGTTTTTTTTTTACTTTGAATAAACTATTATCTCTCTCAAAAGTGGGTCATTACAAACCAGTTACTTTGCTTGTATTACAGTGTAATTCGTCGTTGCTGGAGCGTTCATTTGTAATGAGTCCGTGTTTTTCTTGGCCGAAACGCTCGATCAATATTCAATTGGAGTGTAATTGAATTGGGACCGGAGTCTTTTGTTTGCCACTGAAAAACCAGCATGTTGAAAAGATGTTGGCAAGGTGACAGTATATACGCTAACGCGTGGGTGGGTGAGGGTGTATTGATGTACATAATCTGATTTTATTTAGGGTTAGCTCGGCTTTTCTTAGCTTTAGAGATATCGAGATAGAGGTAAGAAAAAAAATACGAACATGCCAAAAATAACGACAAATCGTCAACCCTTTCTTGAATTATCGTTATAACCTTCAAAAGTGAAAAACAAAATTGACCCCTGCAGTTCAAAAAAAGCTGCTAGGGAGCCTACACTTACGCCACTTCTTTATGTTGCTATTAGGGCTATGTGCCACCCAAAAGGCAAAATTCTTACAAATATCCTGAACACAAGCATCTAATATTTTGAATCAGAACTTCAGGAAGGATTTTATATATATCCACCTCGACCTTTCAATATAAAATGCACTTCTCAGCATTTGCTTCTCAACCAGACTGAAGTGCTTTAAAAGCGACACATTGCGATTCACGTTTGTACTGTATGAGATACCTGCACCAAATTGACTATGTTAAAAGGCGTTCAGCTAAATGCATTCTCATTGTGGGGTCAAAGAAGCAGAAACAAAAATTAGGATGTTTTATCCAGTTATCAACCAAGAGCGTTCAATAACAGAAAGTTACTTAGTCAGTGAACAACATTCACAAGAAAACGGGCTGCCGTGCAGGGCTAAAGTTTAATCATGTAAGACTATGCACACAGGGTTTATGTGTGGTGCTTGCATTTTTACTTCAAGCACGTCCAGCACGTCCCTTGTTGAACCATTATCTCAAAGACCCCACAGGTGTAATATTTTCAGTATTTCAGATATTTAACTTCAATAAATCGTGATCATACATTTCAGCGTATAAATCATTGGTACAACATATCATACTTCAACGTAATTCTAAACAACGTAGAAATATACACACACTTAGAATTATATACTACAAATCGCCCGTTGTTTTAATCATGTGGATTTTGGACATACCTATGGGGTCCTTATTGAGCCAGTTCCGCGCCACCACTTCTGTAGAATCTCCGCACCTTTACCTGTCCTACACAAACACACACCACGTGACTTTCTGGAAAAACAGGTTTTCCGTCGAACCGTGGGAAGGAGGTGTCTTGTATGCAGACAACACAAACTTGTCTTCGAATCACTCTCCAACACAACTTTATAGCAAGAATGCGGGCTTCGAGCGTTTCTAAGGTAAGTTTGTAACTTTTCACATTACGTGTGTTGTCCTTGCTAGCCACTAGAGTCCTAATAGTATTACTACAAGCAACAGAAGGGGCGAAATAGGTCAGTAGATAGGCATTAGATTACCCAGCCCGAAAATTCCTGATCTGCAAGAAACATATTGACCTTTTTTGTGGCCGTCTAACCATTTTTTAACTTGTCTACCTTAATAATTATCTTCTTCGAAAATACAGAATTTGAACAGTCTGGTTTTGGCTGGTAACCTAAATGTTGGGACAGTTGCTAGAGTTGGGGGGAGGGCGACCCACTTGAAATTCTACACACACTTGTTTATCTGCGACCCCATACGACTCTTATACAACTTATACACGACTTGTTTTAGCTTTACGACTCTTATAGTATGACTTTCTGAGACAGACCATACAACAAGACAACAAAAATCCTTTCCTTATACGTGGCACACATTTTTTCAGCTCCGTGACTTTTCTTGTTGACTTGGCAAACTCTGCGATGACAGACGGTCACGTTTTCTACATAAATCATGTGCAGAATGTACCATATATGCTTCATACAAGATTTACTACTATAATCGGAAAGCTATATAGCTAGAAGCATAAATCATCGTAAGTGAGCATACTATGCAACAGTTCGAGGCATTTTGCATTCACCAAGTGATCAACATAACGCCGTAAGGCATGCATACCCTCCACCCCAGCGTAACAAGGATGAATAATAATGAAGGCAAATCTGTCACTTTCAAAGCAAAAAAGACGCATATACATGTAACATCCGTGTCCATAATATCACCAGGGTCCATAATATCGCCACCTTGAAAAATAGTGTGCTTTGATATATTTTTACTTCAACATACTTTTGGTATGCACTCCTGCACACCTCAAATGTACATACCTAGGGTATGTTGCAGTAAAAATATCTTTAAGCACACTTTTTCTCAAGGTGGCGATATTATGGACTATGGTGATATTATGGACACAGATGTTAAGAAACGACCAAGCAAGTCACCGTATGTACCAAAAAGTAGAAAAATTCTTACTGTTTTGGAACAGAGCGATGAAATGCAGGTTTTGGACCCCAGTCTCAAATGGTGTGTGCTTGTCTGTGCTCTATACACCGTGACATGTTGACTGTACAGACTTATGACAAGTCACGAATACCGAGAAAGAAGGAAGCGGCTTGGCCTGCGAGTCTGTTTAGTCAACAAACTTGACATTCAGTCCATTCCGTTGTATTTCTTTGCCGTGTCTTTGTCGGTAAAAGTAGAGAAAAGTCATTCCAACAGGTGGCGGTTACAAAATGACCAAAATGACTTTCAATTTCTTCAACTAATTTTTTTCTTTTATTCCAACATGTAATCACCAGACGTGGTGACGACACAATCAATTTTTTTCAACTTATATTAATGCCGCCACCAACACAGGGGACAAATACATGACAGGACAATATTCATTTACACCTGAGCTAAGTGAGGAAAGTCGTGTAAAGTGCCTTTCCCAAGGGCACAAGATCAACTAATTGCATGATTACATAATTTTACTTTGAAGTTAACCAACACGAAGTGATT